>NC_056748.1:691557686-691857686 GCF_019279795.1 Protopterus annectens | reverse complement strand
TAAATTGTGTGATTTTCTGGTAACTCACTAAGGATTTTTGACAAGTCAATGATGCTAGACATTAGAGTTTCACACTTCTTTTTGTTCAGAAACTGTATGTTGATGCAAACCTTGTGTTTTATATATAGATATAGATATATGTATGTATATATATGGTTTTATATCAGTTTGTCGATTCTCTATATCGTCAAAATCATATAGCTGAGACCACATGATCGACAATGTAAAATTTTGCAAACAATCTGATAAGCAGAAATGGAGTTGCACAGAGGTTGCACAACTTTGTGGATCATGGAATCTGCCCTTTTCCTCACTGTAGTGTGATATATATATATATATATATATATATATATATATATATATATATATATATACATGTATGTATATATGTTTGCTCTTTTTTAAATTGCAAAATGACCCTGTTACCTTCAACCTCTCCCCCCAGCTATCAGTAGCTTTCAGCATCTCTGACTCTATTGACTTTATTTGATTGGACCCCTGTTCAGGAAGTATGCTTCTTCAAGCTTGAATCTCTGGCTTCTTCCCCATATGGTAATCTGACTTCTAAAGTTCCTCCATCTCACCTCTCTTTCATTGCTATTGTCTTTTAGCTATTTAAGTTCTTTTCACACCCATTGTTTTCCATATATCCATAATACTAAGTCCCCAGCCGGAAAACCAGTATTACTTTTGAGTAAACCTCCTTTATTACAAATTGTCTCCTGCTCATTTTCCCAGTGTTCCTATCTGCTTGTCAGCCTTGCCACACTCTGAGGGGGTACTGAGTTAATCCTGCTCCATCTTGGGCAGATAAGAGATTTATTTTATTGTTTTGCACTTCAGTTAACCTGCTCCATTCTTGGCAGATAAGTGATTCACTTTATTGTTTTGCACTCCAGTTAACTTTATTTTTAGTTTATTTTTTGACTTTGCCATTAAATCATTTTAAATGTCCCTAATATTTGAAATAGCATTGTCCAGGTAGTTGTTTTGCTGTAGCAATTACACTCTCAAGCAATCTCTTTTGGTGTTTTAACATTAAGAGCTAAGCAGTGCCCTGTACAGATGCAAACTTTTATATAGTAAATTTTATCTATAAAACCTTAGAAATGAAACCTGTAACATAGTGTAGCTAATACAAAGCCAATGCACAGAGACAAGCTTAGAGCAGTTAGTTTGCTAGTTTGTTAATGTTAAGGTTAATATTTTTAATCGGATCTAGTGTGCATGTGTGCATGAGGGAATTAAGGTGGAATGCTTTATTATAGCTACTGTGTGTTTGTGTGAATAACAATCTGAAATGTTACTTTGGCCATTATTGTTATTATTTTTTAACAGCGATATCTGAGAAGGATGCAGTCAACAATGCAGCCATAAACATTAGCAAGTCAGAGCTTTAGGCCTTTACATTAACTGTGAGTGAGCATAGCTGGTTTTAACTAAATGATGACTATTCACAGTCTGATCTTGTAGATAAGAATATATCACAGTAAGATGTAACAATGATTGCATCATGGATGCTGAAGATCAGATGGTTCTGATCATGATTCTAAATAATGCAGACTGTATAACTTGACAAATGTCATCCTCCTTACAGTTACTGTAAAGAAGGTACTGCAAAAAATGTATTAGTGAAATGCTACATGCTTACATTATATTATACAATCCAGGCCTAACATTGAATTATTTCATTCTTTGGTGCAATGAATAAAGCAATAGAATGAAAGACAATATAGATGCTGCAGCAGCTTTTGTTCAACAGCCAAAAAGTAATTCAAAATCACAAATATTACTGCATACAACAAATTGAGGGGGGGGGGGGCTTACATGCTTGCAGGATGGTCAAATCTCATTTTTGATCTTCTTATGTCTTGCCCATCATCAAGAATAGCTATCCCATCTGACATCACTGAGTACATGCCTGACCTAAATGAATGTCTGATAATGCCATATTATTACTGCATATACCTCTGCAGTTATCATAGCAAGGTCATGGTCAAATCAGGCCCTATGCAGGGTAATGAACCAGGCCCCTGCCAGACATACCAATATCCCGTTACTTGTCTGTCTCTTCCCGATTACCACAAAACACCATTTAAACCTGACAGTGTGCATAACATTTTTTTCTTTACATTTACAATTATCACAAAGATTTGGATTTTAATCTAAAACTTTCCTTTTAAACTTTACAGCAAAAGCAATGACAGACATTTTCTAAACAAACCAAAACACACATTTAAACCAGACTTAGCATGAGAAACAGTAAATTTATCTGCCTTTGAAACTCACATTTAGTGAAAATGCATCTGGCAACCCATTAAACTATAAGAGATGTGCTGGGGTTCATAATCAAGGAGCATATAGTGAAGCACTAATTACTGGATATGTGAAGGGCACAGAAATTCAAAAAAATAAATGTGCAATGCATTTGCTAATAGTCTGAGACAGCCCATTAGACACGTGTCCCTTTTCAGAAGTATTCTCTGATGAAGTAATTTTGTCAGGGTCACACAGAAGGCAATTAATGGCTGATGGAATCTATTCTTGTACTCCAGGAAACTGCTCTTTAACAGGTCATAGCCTTACTCATCTGCACTAAGTGCAAGACAAACTACTGTAGCCAAACAACTGTGCATTTCACACATGCATGCCTACAAAAACAAGTTAAATTAAAATGTATTCATAATTAAAATATTAACTTTAAACTCATAGACTTTATGATGTCCAATTTATTTACAGATAACAGAGGTAATCCAGAAAGCTTGAGTCAGGTCTGGTATCCCACCTGTGACCTAAAGGATTATGGGACGAACAAGAAACAGAGTAAATGGATCAGTCCAGATAAAATCACTTTAGCTAGCAGATTTAAGATACTCCCTCTCTGATAACCTCCCTGTGCTAGCACATCCTCCCTAACTGCTAGACCCAGGAAGAGGCTTGATAGTGAAGACCCCAGACTAGAACACCATAGAGCCTATGGGGCATTTTTTTTGTCACTGTAGATACCCCACAGCAACCAGATATAGATATTCTACTCAATGGGCTTGCATTTAACAAAATGTCTATAATCTGCAGTACAATGAAAATTGTTGATCCAAGGCATTCACTCCACACTGCTATATTCTTTACACCATAGGCACAGTCTGCATATACTCAAAGAAGATCTGAGATTCTTATTTTTATTAAAAGTTTTTTTATTGCAGTTCACCACTTGGATTTTTATTTCATGAGCATAGAAAGCCTAAACAAAAGGTTCTGAGATCTCAAACCCTACTTACATTTTCCTGCTACTTGTGTACAGTCATGAGCTCTGTAAAACAAGTACTGTGGAGTGGTTTCCACTGTATGCTGTTTCTCTGGATGCATGTATTGTTCAGAAAATGGTATTCACCTGGTGTATCTCTAAATGACTACATCCCCTGCATACAAAAAGGTCTATATCAGAAAGAAGAATAGAGGCATTAATCGTGTATATTAGCTTCTTATAAGCAGGCACTGTAATTTTTTTTTTTTTGCCAAACAAGAAAACAAGTCTTTCATAATGTATTTCAGGAACCATGATCCCTGTAAAAGTTGACAAAGCCTCTCATATTACATGTGACGCAAGCATTGATAAGGACGAGTCAGACTGGAAAAAAGTTCTGCAATACATTTTTCATAATTTGCTTCAAGGAATATGAGACCCACAAATAGAGACACAGCCTCTCATATTGCATGGGATACAAAAGAGGCTAATAAAGTCTGATGATAGCCTCATAAAAGCAGGCATTTTCAATTATCAAAGTGTAAACCACTTTATTAGAGGAACTTGATGAAGCTCAGGTGAAAGTGTTTTTTTTAAATACAGTTCTGTAGTGTTAGCTCATGGTGGGTTTTTGGTTTGTTTGTTAAAAATAGAAATAGGTTCATAGGTTCATAGGTTCATACTAGGCTATCTGCCCTAGGGCATTTATAAGCCTAGCCAGAGTGTGTATGGCTTTTGCCACCCATTTTAAATAAATTTTGCTATGCCCTTTTTCGAGGTTAGTATACTGTGCCTCTGTCTAACAGTGACACAGAAGTGATACCCAGGGTAAACCTACGATCTCCCATCCACTCATCAAGATTCCTCTTGAAGAGAGTCAATGAGGGACTCTGCCTAACCTGGACTGGGATTTTATTCCAGAGTGAAGGGAGCCTCTGGGTTATGAATCTGTCCCTCCAGCATGTCTTATTTATTTCACTGCTGAGGTTCAAGTCCCTCGAGCGCGTAGCTCGATGGGATTTGGATTTTCTGAGGTGCAGCATGTCCATTAATTCCGGGTTGGACATGGCTTTATACGTCAGGCACAGATCGCCTCTGAGCAGGCGGTATGCCACTGAGTAGAGCTGGAGTTTCTTTAACCGGGCAGCATACGGCATCTGTTTGAGCCCTTTGATCCTCTTGGTGAGGTACTTTTGGGGTCTTTCCAGTTGCTGCAGGTGTCTGGTAAGGTACATCCCAAAAGGGGCATTGTACTCAATTATGGGCCTAATGAGGGATGAGTAAAGAGGCACGATGACCTCCCTGATCTAGATGTGAATCCCTTCATGATTAGGTGGGCTATATAAAATGTTTTTCTAACCACTTTGGCCACGTGGTTGTCAAATGAGAGATTGCTATCAACTTGGGTCCCCTGGTCCCTAATTACTTCTTCTGTACTTAATGGATTACCACCTATGTGGTAATTTGTGGGCACTTTCTTTTTGCCAAAGGGGATGACTATACACTTTTTGGTGTTTAGCTTGAGGCCATGGCTCTGGCACCAGTTGTCTGTTTCTATGAGGCCCTTTTGGAGGATGCTTGTGTCGGCTGGAGAGTCTGTTATGGCGCCCAGTTTGCAGTCATCTGCGAACTTGGTCAGCCACAGTCCTTCCATGTTGGCCTGTACCTCCGAGAAATATATACCGAACAAGAGAGGTCCCAGGACTGAGCTTTGTGGGATGCCTCTTGTAACTGGTTTGGAGTCTGACATGGCTCCAGCTATTCTAACCATGTGGGTTCTGTCCTTGAGCCAGTTTGCGACCCATCTAGTGACACAGGGGTTTATATTTAAGCTGGTGAGCTTATCTATAATGCCCGAGTGGGGTATTGTATCGAAGGCTTTTGCGAGGTCCAGGTAGGCTGTGTGGACCACCTTCCCCTTGTCAATGGCCTTGGTGACTGTTTCAAAGAAATTGACCAGGTTTAAGAGGCAGGATCTGCCCTTAACAAAGCCGAACTGGGTAGGATCCAGTGTCTGCAGGTCCCCAATATCTTTATTTATAAGGTCCATGATGATCCTTTCCATAGCTTTGCAGACCAAGCTAGTGAGACTTATGGGGCAATAGTTTCCAGGATCCGTTGAGGCATCACCTTTGTGGAGAGGGACCACTGTTGCTGTATGCCACTCTTTGGGTACATATCCTGTAGTAAGGCTGAGATTGAACAGTAGTTTTAGGTTTAGGTTTAGCTCTTCTTGGAGTTCATGTAGGACGCAGCCCGGGACACCGTCTGGTCCCATTGATGCTGTGTTTCTTGCTTTGGAGAGGGCAGCTCTTACCTGAGCATCTGAGATGTCAGGGGGGCAGCACTCTGCTGGGACAGATATTAGCCCTTTTGGTGGGGGGGGGGGGAGTTTGCACTGAACCTGTCAGCTAGGATGTTGGCAATGTCTGTGGGTTCGGTGTATTTTTTGTCATTTTGGTCTAATTCTGAGCATATCTGGGAATTTCCACCCAGGTTCCTAACATAACTAAAGAAAGCCTTGTGATTATCCTTAGTGTCCTGTGCAATTTTTCTCTCGAAGCTGGCCTTAGACGATTTTATGAGTGCCCGTAGTATTTTGCTAATACTGATCAGAGATGCCTTCCCTTTTTGGGATTTTGCTCTATCATGTAGTAGCGTCCTCCTTCTATTGTATAGTTTGTTTATGGCTGGGGTCCACCAGACAGGACGTCTGCCTTTGGAGGATTGGGTCTTGGTTTTATTTGGGATTGCATGATCCATGCATTCCTGAAGGTGATCATAGAATGCGTTTATAAAGGATTTTGTGGTCTGGGCCGTATTATCCACAGGCCCGGGGGCTTTGAAGGATTCCACCTCAGTTTTGAGGAGTGTGAAATTTGCTTTAGAGAAGTTTTTCACTGTAGTTTTCTGGGCATGGGGTGAGGTCGGGATATGAATATCCAGTGAGATCAGTTTATGGTCTGATCTTACCAGTGAGGGATACATTTCTGGTCTGGAGCATAGAGTCCCCATGTTGGTGATGATCAGGTCCAGTATGTTTTCCCCTCTTGTGGGAGTGGTAACAAGTTGTTCCATAGCATTTGAGTTTATAAATTCTAGGAACCTTTGGGCTAGGGTGTTGAAGCTAGAGTAATGCTCCCAGTCTATGGTTGGGTAGTTGAAGTCACCCAATATAATGGTGTTTGGAGAGACCTTCATATTTTCCAGTGTTCCCAGGAAGGCCGAGTGGTGTTCCTGGGTTTGAGAGGGTGGTCTGTAGCAGGCTATAAACTGGAAGGCAGTTTTACCCACTGTTAGTTGTACATGGATAGTCTCTGATGCTTCGTGCTGTGCCACCAACCTGGAGGTGTGGGTATCTTTGACGAATATTGATACTCCCCCTCCTTTTGTGGTTCGGTCCAAGTTTTGGGGCCAAAAGCATGGTATGAGGTATAACCTGGTAGTGCTGGGGTGCTCTTGAGAGCCTTGAACCAGGTTTCTGTTACTGCACAGATATCGATGTTCTCCATGCTAAGGAGAGTTTTGAGTGCATGCATCTTGAGGTTTAGACTTCTGGCATTGAGTAGCATTACTCTTAGTTTCTTATCCCTTGTGATACCTATGGAGGTGGGTTTGTCTTTTGAGCCTTGCCTAAAAAAGGCACTATGGGGGTAGCAAGAGCCTTTGCCAATATCCGAAAGCCCAGAGGTGACAGGTGCAAGCCGTCCCTAGCAAAGCATCGTGGCTTGTCGAGCATGTCATCCCAGGCTGACAGGCATTGGATCCCCTTTGAATGACACCAATACTTAAGCCAATTGTTGAAATTGATCATGTTGTCTTCATACTGTGGCATAATTCTTGGTGAGGGTAAGATGCTACTCAAGGTCAGGGTCATACCGGCCTAGGCTACATGCTCAGAGAGCTCCTCTATGTCTCTTTTCATGTAGTCCAGGGAGGTACGTCTCAGGTCATTCACACCAGCATGGACAATGACTGAGTCATATTTGTACTTGCCTTGGAGTGACCTGAGTGCTTGTGTTATGTGGCGGATCCTAGTGCCCGACAGGCAGCTCACCGTGACCTTCTCCTTGTTCAGCCTGGTGAGCGGGACGTCAGTGTGCCTGATGATAGAGTCACCTATTACAAGTGTATCAGGTGTGTTGTTTAGCCTTAAGGGCTGTGACTGTTCGGCACACTGGCTTTGTGAGCTATGTGTTGCACGTGTTTTGCTTTGGGGTAGCGGTTGCTTGGGTGTCTGCTTTGGAGGTCTCTGCTGCTTAGGCAGATTTTTATTTAGAGCCTCCAAGTATGTTTTGTGTGTTTATGTGTTTGGTTTGCTGTTGTGGTAGGTCTATGTGAGACTGGAATTGTAGTGAGTGTGGTTTCCTTCTCCTCCTGACTGGTTACGCCAGTACTGAGTTGAGAGAGCTTAGCCTCCAGTTTGGCTATATGGTTGCATCTCTCACATGTGTTGGAATTTGTTGGGAGGAGGAGAGGGTTGTCTGTGTACATGAGGCAGTTGTAACATTGCCTCAAGATTCCCAGATTCACCAGCTGGACTGGAGAGGAGATTGACAACTGACCTTTGGACATGCTAGAATAGTATTGGGAATTTCTTTATAATTGAAAAAAATGGCCAATGGGGAGCAAGGTACTCCAGGGGGAGTTTGTGAGGGTGTAGTGCTTTTAATTTTTTAGTGCTGACTTATATAATTGCTTTAGTGAGCAAGTGCCAGGTAACTTAAATGCAAAAATGACAAACAGTAACTTTCTTTCAAGTGAAACAAGGAAATAAGTATAGTAAGCAATGCAGATATCACTAGGGATCCACAGAAGCGCTGAAAAGCCGCATTTTAGGTGGAATTAGCTTTTCAGGGAAATAACAAGCATACAAACAAAACTAGATTCAGCAGGCCTGGATCTAGTCTATGCTACAGCAAACAAGGTGTACCAATTTCAGTAAGAAGCAGTTCAAATATGCAGGCACTATAAGCCTTTAACCAGAAATTCCCAGCTCAGAAGGGCAGAGTCCAGCCTCTTCTCCCACAAGGGTGCAGACCATGAACCTTCTTAATGTAAAATAACTGGCCTGAAGCCCAGGTGCTTAAACCAGAACTAATACACTTTTAGAATAACAGACACTGAGCCCTCAATCAGCAGTTCCCAACTTAGAAGGATGTAAGCTACCTGTCCTGCCACCACAGTGCAGCCCACAAACCTTCCTAATATAAAACAACTGGTCTAAAGCCCAAGTGCTTAAACTAAAAGGCTTAGAATAAGTTACACCAAGCAGTAATAAATACAATTGAGTACTTTTAAGATGACGCAAAAGCAAAATAAAGTAGGAAAAAACACAAATACAGTAAAAGCAGATACATATTTTTTTTTTCAGTAAAAGCAGATACATTTTTTTTTTTTTTTTTTTTTTTTAATAAAATAAAAACCCTTTAACTAAGAATGATGATCCACTGGCTCCTGACCTGGTAAACCCTCACAGATCTTTCAAGAATATTCAAATAATGGACTAACCTCTAACCTTTGGGATTGGCTCCTTGTTTTCCAGTCTCCCAGATTTTCCTCCAGTCAGTTCCCATGGACCCTCCCACCATTGTCTGTGAATGTCTTTAAATAACTGACCTGTTTAAAGTAATATATTACAACAAGAACACTCTTCCATCTACCTACTTAACTGAATAAACTACTTGAAACTTCAACAATGTGTCTTTATTCCTCCCACAGGAAGGGTATTGGAGAGAGAGACTCCTAGATCTGCTAGCTAAACAGATTTTATCTGGACTAATCCTTGTATTCTGTATCCTGTTTATTCACAGATAAGTAATAAACATGGGTAAGTAAATACTAGGTTAGTTCCCCTGTGGGCCATTTTACGCCTAGACAATTTCCATATAAGGTGAGAGCTAAACCCTGTACCTTGTGTTTGTGAGGTAAAAACTTGAACCATGATGCCAACCCCAAACCTATCAACACACACTGTCAATATTCAACAAAGCACAGAAACCAAGGGTCGTACTCACAGAACATGGCTGATATGATGATGATCCTGGCCATTACAATCAACTTACGTCCTTTACACCATAACTACTTTTGTTCATAGATAGTTGCTAGACTTGCAGTCCAGGAGGCCATTCATAAGCCTAACCCCAAATCCCAGCTTCCCCTAAGCACTGTCTAGTTAATGACTTGCTCAATGTCACATGGTGGGCAAACGAGGGTAAAGAGTATCAACCACTGAATCAAAGAAGTTGCGGCTCACAGTCTTAACCCTCTGCAATGACTGTCAGTCCCAAGTAGGAAAGGAGGGGAAGGATTCAACCCCCGCACCCTTGACAGAGGAAGCAGCAGCATTCAAACACTATGCTAATTTATAAGCTATAAATAAAATAGTGGGATGCATGAACCAATTATTTATGCATGGTCATCAATTACAGCTTGCTCAAACTCGCACAGTAGGGGAATGGGGGGGGTCATTCTGCTGTACTTTTGACTACAGGAACAGTGCATTAATGTCACACAGAACTCTAATGATCAGCATTACTGACTGACTGTAAACTCAGAGACTTTAACTCTTCAGTGAATTATCAAAAAATGAAGAAGTGTCTGATTAATGCAGTGGATTAAGACTATAACTTCTTAAATCAGCTGCTTCCTGAAATCATGGACAGAGCAGTAGATAATTGATAACTTCAGAGCTGACAACGGCACACTATAGAACCTAGTCCAACTATGCTGCCTACAAGCAGAATTGAGGGCATGAGTAGCATATTCTTCCCTGCAGTTATGAAGAAATGTGTAGCATTGGTCATCTTAGCTGTAGGAACCTTCCAGCAATCTACAGGGGACATGTTAGGTAGACTGACAACATATGCCTTGTGATTACTTAGAGGAGAACCATGCCCACAGACTGAAAAAACAGGTTTATTTTATCAAGTTTTGATGTCTCCTAAAGCCTACTACTTTTGGACTCTATATACTCTTTTTAATATTTTTAGATGTGATTCCAGAGTCTGCCCACATGGAGTCCGGCATCTTGATTTTTTTAGTCTACCTCCAAGTATCCCACAACGCAGTGTTTGGCTTTAAAATACTACATCGTACCCCCTAAGATCCTGTCAATACATTGACTTTACATGTGTTTTCACATATACCCTCTTTTCTTAAAAGACAAACTGGGATAATCACACAGAATAGTATTCTCAGCGCATGAACTTTGTCTCCTGCTGTGAGATACTAATCACAGCATCAAACAGCTCAAACTTGCCACTTTGACAGATATGAAGGGAAGGTGTTTAGGGGAGGGGAGATGAAATTAATGACTACAATTCAGGTGTAACAAAAGAATGAAAACTGGCCAATTAGGAAAGAAAAAGAAGTAACACTCACCGAGAATACTGTTCTGTGTGATTATCCCCGTTTATGTTTTAAGTAGTCATTAAAAGCAGCAAATGGTAATTAAACGTGACTGATTAAAAGAAAGCAGGGTATACATAAAAACACATGTAAAGTCATAGTTTCATATGTTGGTACTAGGCTATCGGCCCTAGGGCCTATACAAGCCTAGCCAAACAATTCCCCAGATATTCATGTCAATGCATTGAAAGGGGCTTAGGGGATATGCTATAATATCTTAAAACCAAACACTGAAATGTAGGATATCTAGAGGTAGACTAAAATATCAAGTTGTAAACCCCATGCAGGACATGAACTAACTACATGATGTCCTGGAGTATTGCTACAAGGAGACAATTCTGCAGCAGAGGTCAGTGCTGGTAAATGTTGCCTGCATGGGTACATCTATTTGATGTTACTACGGTCCTCCAATACTGCTCTGCTGACTGTGGTGTCCATGGCCACTGTTGTATGGAAAAAGGTGAATGTGCATCAGATATCCCATGTTATTATCTAAAATGTGTCAACATGCCACAAAACACACATTCCTGCTCCACTGAACTATGTATAGCAATTGTCTGGACCTGGATCATCAGCCTTCACATCTGCTGGTTCATTCTGAGTTCTCAACATATTGCAGGTACACTACATGGTCAGAGTGGTATCAGACTCCTCTGCATATTTCAATTATGGTGACAATACCCATGTCAGAGGCAGTGACATATCAAAGGTGCCTGGTGAGGACACAGGAGGAGTTGATGTGGGACTGTTACTTACATGTCATAGGACAAGCTGCTGTGAGGTTACGTATTCCACAGTGACCTCCACAGGTGCCTCTGTACCCTCTGCATAGTGCCACGGACAATGTCACTGTTTTATTGACCCATGTCACCTGTACATTGCCATCATCTTCAGCCACAACAGCCCTGCTGATATCAGCCTTCTGTTGCCCCACTTTGCTGGATCTTCCACCAATGAAACCTGTGAATGCATGAAACCAGGGTTGCCATACATCTCTATTTGAGCGGGACTGTCCTGGGATCAGCAACCTGATCCCGACTCCCGCTCTACCTGTTAAAATCCCGACGAGCCTCCTCTGTGTTTTTTTTTATTGGCCCATATGCCGGTATACGAGCCAATCAAAAAAAATTGCAAAATGGAGTTTCTTGTCTTTAATATTAAAGACCTTTTCTTTTGGTCTTCACTTAGTGTGAAAGACCTTCTTTTTTGTCTCTATCTGGCTCGTCAGAAATTTGGCAACCTTGCATGAAACATATGCTATTTCAGTGAGCCCCTCAGCCTTATGGTTGTAATATCTCCCTGTGGCATGCAGACTTGAACTCTGAATTTTTTTTACAAATTCAAAGCACAAGCTAAAAATGATGCATTAAATGCTTTGAAAACCGTTTTGGTTTTAATTTCTTCATTTTCTAATTTGTGACAAGCACACTTTATACAGCATGACACAGCAGGTGTCATTATCCTTAACATCAGGCAGTGGTTCTCGGTTTCTACACATCAGAAGATTCTCACATCTTAAATCTCATTCCACACCCTTCCTCCATTGTTACATCATGTAGTACAGCTGCCCATCTGCTGGAAAGCTATTATCCCGGGGCAGTTCAGCCTTCGGTAAGGCACATGTCTATTGTTCCTCACTGTTCACTGTTGGCTCCAGAGTGTGGGAAATTGAAATACTTGAATGACCCACAGGTTTCCCTGCTGCCTGAGATGTATAAAAACAAGGGGAGTCTATCATCTTAGTTTCCAGACTCCTGCCTTGTTTTAAACTGACATTCACTGCCGTAAACAGAAAGGGACAATAATATATCATATATATTATATCAGTGATCTGAGCACTAGCAAGGAAAATGATAAAGTAATATCTGTATATTAATGTAATGCAATGAATGGAGTGAAATTATTTCCATTTTTATAAAGTATTAATTTGGAACTCAGTAGCTAATAACATTTTCCCAGAGTGCTATGGAAAAATGTATAATTAGAAGATTTATTAAAAGTTCAAATTTCTCAGTTAAACGTATTCAAAATTATTAAAATTGTTTTCATTCTAAAGAAAAAGTTAGTTTGTTTCTCAACTACAATGAATGTTTAGTGCATAATCTCATGTATGACATTTTATTAAATAAAAACAGCTTCAATTCTTGAAGTATGTAATGGTTAATTTTAAAAAGGCTATGTATTAAAATACAACTTTTCTGTGCAGGTGATAAAACTATAGTGGAAAAAATTAGGAGAAACTGTATTAAAAATACCATTCAGCAACCAAAGGAGTTCTTAGAAAAAGATTTTATGAGAAAGGATTGCAGTTCAAAACTGCATATAGCAGACATCCTGGAAATAACTGTGAGCTTTCTGAGAAAACAAAACCAGCTTCATGGCAAAAGTAAGTTACTTCTGTGTTCTATACCTTGTAATCTTAATAAGTCGGTTATACAGGATGTTACTTAGGCTGTTGATAGAAGGTAGCCTCTTTACTGCACTGAAGTAGATCTTTGGGGGGGTTATATAGATCTGCACTAAATCAATAATTCAATAATATAATCTTGCCCATCAGAATACCCAGATTTCACTGACTGCTCTATGTTATTTTTGATTTTACCAATAGAAACCAGATATTTGCCAGATAATAATGCTGTCCAGCACACTTCTCATTTTATTTATTTATTTTTTTTTTTGCTTACTAATCTGTAATAAAGCTAAAAATAATGAGAAAGGTAAACACCCAAAATCAGGGACAATAACTTTAATGCCTGGCATTATTGACTGGCAGGGCTAGCCACACGATGGTGTAAAATATGGCTCTAGGTCATTCAGTCATGTTGACTAATATTGCCAAAAATGGGCATGGGTAGTTACCGGTGTTAAGTGGGTTGAGGAACCGGCCTACTCTCAGGGCTCTGGCACCCCAAGAATAGGAGAAAATTGGTGGAGTTGAAGAGGATTGGCAGCGCCTTAACAGCATGTGTTAGAACTACAGAAAAGATATGTGGCCGAGCCAGGTATGGAAATAAGGTACATAAGGAAAGCTGGTGGTAGAATGCAGAAGTCCAGGAAGTCATCAAAAGAATGCAGGAGTGCAGGAAGAAATGGGAGATAGAAAAGACTGACCGGGCCAGGAAGGACTACTGGTTGGCTAACAAAGAAGCTAAGAAAGAAGTTGCAATAGCAAAGAATAGGGCATTGGAGGCACTCTACCAACTTCTGGAAAGTGACTCAGTAAGGGACACAAAGAAACTATATCAGGTTGCAAGGCAGAGACAGAAAGATAAAGAAGATAGTCAGACACCCTTCATAAGGGATGCCAGCAACAACCTGCTTACCAGTCCACAGGACATCAAAGGCAGATGGAAGGAGTATTTCCAGCAGCTTCTGAATGAAGACAACCCCACAAAGGCTATACTGCCCCAGAAACAGCCTACAATTAGAGAAGAGGAGGAGCCCACCCTAGAAGAAGTAAGAACAGCACTAAGGAAGATGAAGTCAGGGAAAGCAGCAGGCTCATATGAGGTGACAGCAGATATGATAAAGATGTTGGGTGAGATAGGGGAGAAATGGCTCCTGAGGGTACTAATAGCAGTGTGGAGAGAAAGGCGTATCCCAGATGACTGGAGAATAAGCATACTTGTGCCGGTGTACCAAGAACAAAGGGGACATCCACAACTGTGGGCAGTACACAGAGATCAAACTCCTACCACACTGCATGAAAGTTCTGGATTGATAAACGGATATGCAGAGTAGTAGAATGTAAGATGGGAGATGAACAGTTTGGATTCAGATCAGGATGCAGCACAACTGACCCAATGTTTGCAGTGAGACAGATATTTGAGAAGAAGCTAGAAATGAGGACAGAGTCCAACTGGGTATTCCTAGACTTGGAGAAAGCATATCACAAGGCCCCAAGAAAGCTAATCTGGGCAGTACTGTAGTGGTTTGAAGTCTCGGAAACATTGGTATAATTAGTGCAAGTTATGTACAAGGACCCAGTGACTCAAGTATGAACAGTGTTCACCCTCACACAGGGGTTCTCAGTGGGGGTGGGTGTGCATTAGGGTTCAGCTCCAAGCCTACTGCTGTTCATACTGGTGATGGACTATATTACTATGTATGCAGACAATATGGCAGTACAGGCAGACTCTGAGCTAGAACTTCAGCAAAGGATAGGAGAATGGAATGCAAATCTGAAGGTACATGGGATGAAAATCCTTTCCAGTACTCAGCATGGTTTCCGACAAAACCATAGCACCACCACTGCCTTACTCTCCTTTACTAACACTATCCTTCAGCATAAAAACAATGGCTATCTCTCCTCTGCTACTTTCCTAGACCTATCTAAAGCATTTGACATGGTCCCACACAAACAACTTATCTCTGACCTCAATAACCTATCCTTCTCACAATCAGTCACCAACTGGTTTCAGAGTTACCTGTCTGACCGCCAACAATCCGTTGTATGGCAGAATGACATATCTCCCCAACTACCTGTCTCCATAGGGGTTCCCCAAGGATCCATCCTTGGACCCCTACTCTTCTCTGTTTACACCAATAATCTAGCCTCTGCCACCAAACACGGCACACTCATACAATACGTAGATGACTCAACCATCATCTGCTCAGCCCAGTCCCTACCAAAACTGCAAAAAGTCACACAGGAAGCCTTTTCCTCTGTTGAAACTTGGTTATCCGATGCCCAATTAATACTCAACCCAAACAAGACTAAACTACTCATCTTCCAACTCACCAAACATATTCAAAACAACTCTCACTTTAACATCACAGCAAAAGACAACACCACTATATACCCAACTGAACACACCAAATTGCTAGGAGTGGAAATAGACAATAAACTAAAATTTGACCTCCACATATCCATGACCATAAAAAAAGTCCACAAAAAACTAGGAGCGTTATACAGAAATAAGCAATTTCTCACCAAAGCAGCAAAGATTTCAATAGCAAATTCCCACCTTATCTCCACTCTACTTTATGCCTCTCCAACATATACCAACCTAAGGCAATGTGATCTACACAAGCTAGAGACCTGCTACAACAAAACTGCCAAATTCGCCACAGGGGCATCCTAGCGTAGTCACCACTGTCTCTCACTTGCTGAACTGGGCTGGCTTGAACTCCCTCACCTCCTTCAGTGGTATCAACTCTCACTCACCCACAAACTAGTAAACCATCCACTAAATGTCCCATCCCTCCAGAATCTACTCCAACCCTATCGCACCACCAGACCACTAAGATCCAGCAACAAAAATCACTTGCAGATCACTAAAGCCAATAACTCTGCTGGTGAGCACTATTCTCTTGCACCATAGCCAAATTATGGAACTCCCTTCCACCCACAATTACCTCAGTACCATCATGCACCCACTTCAAAACTTTGCTAAAAGCGCACCTAAAAACATGCTGGCTATGCCCTTGCAACTCCCACTCTAATATCATCCACCCCATCCAACCACTACCTTTCTTTCCACTCCACTAACTACCTTGATTATAAGAAGCTCAGATGCTCATAAACCTAGTACTTATTATACAACAGGAACTTCTCATTGTAACATTTGTTATTGTCTGTTATGTACTTCACAGATAAAGATTCTAGTTGTCTACTGATGTACTATGTTCTTCATCTGTAAATATGTTGTAAGTAATTGCTATGTTAAACTGTTAATCGCTATGTAATCCAATGTAACTACTGTCTGTTTATTTTAACTGTGGAGCTTTTCTCCCCGGGCCTCCACTGAAAATGGACCTACATCCAGTCGGACACTCCCGGTCAACAAATTTAAATAAATAAAATAAATAAATAAATAAAATGAAACTAAGCACAGATAAGATGGTGGAAATGGCAGCAAATTGGGGAAATCAGAAGAAGCTGAGAATAGAGATAGAAGGGAAGATAGTGGAACAGGTAAACAGCTTCAATTATGAGGGAGGGGTGGTTGAGGAGAAGGGTAGTCTGAATGAAGAGGTCAAATCTAGAATCAGAGGGGTGCAGCCAACTGGCATAGAGTGTCAGGTGTAGTCTAGGACAGAAGAATGCCAAAGAAGCAGAAATGCAAGGTGTACAAGACAGTGGTGCGACCAGTACTACTGTATGGTACAGAAACCTGGGCAGTAAAGGCAGAACAGCTGAAGAAGCTAGAGGTGATGGAAATGAAGTGCCTGAGAAAGGTGGCAGGATGCACAATGTGGGACAGACGAAGAAATGATGACATAAGAGCAAAAGCCAAAGTAGCTGCAATTGCAGAAAAGATCAAGGAGAACAGATTACGGTGGTCTGGGCACATGTGCAGAAAAGCAGAAGACAATCTGGTGAGGAAGATTTGGGACAGACAGGAAGAAGGTAAGAGGAAGCGAGGGCGTCCAGCAAAGAAGTGGATGGATTGTGTTAAAAAAGATCTGCGGAAATCAGGTATGACTGTTAAAGAAGGCAGGAGTGTGGCACTGAATCAAGAGTTGGCGACAGTTAAAACAATACCCCGACCCCATGTAGAAAAAATGGGAAAAGGGGGGCTGATGATGATGATTATTGACTGGCTGAAATCCTTAGTCATTCACTAGAAATTTTTTCAAAAACAGAAATATTTTAAGGCACAGGGCAAAAATATAATGTGAAATCAGGGACACTCTGCTTGATCAAGGACAGTTGAAAGATATGCTGCCCAGTATGAGACATGTAAGATATGTTCCAGCTAAACAGTACTCAAGCTTGTAGTAGTGATAGCTTGAGTCTGGAATGCAATCTTTCTATTTTCCTAACAGTCATGCCTTTCTAGCAAATGATGTAATAATGTCATAGAAAAATATGGGTACAGATAATGGAATCTGAAAAACTGAGAGGACGTGACAGAATATAAAACAAGACTTTGATGCATAAAAAACTCAAAGCGTGGTGAAGATTGTCTTCAAAACAGTGGTCTGGCAGCGTCATGAATATTGTCACCATTTTATGTAGATAATGGCATAGCATATCTTACAATGTATTACGTGTATCACTGTAATTTTTTCATTGATGATTTATTTATTTCTGATACCAGTTCCATCTCAGACTATCTTTGCAAAAAAGCACTTCATTGAGTCAGTGGGTTTATAGCATCTTTGTTAGATAATAACAAACTGTGGGTGTGTAGCCTCTTTGTTAAACAATAACAAACACTAGTGCATAACTCAAATGTAGCAAATTGTATGGCTTATTCCAGTAAGAAGTGGGGTGGAAGGAAGTAATAGTACAAAATGCATGGCATTAAATTTCAACTTTACGATAATGAACTACAAAATATACTATAATATTATGTTATCAGTGACAGATATCTAAACATAGTTATTCTATCTTTTCCAAGTGCTGGATCATCACATCATAACTCTTGCCAAAATTTTAGAGAACATCATTCCAAGTGTTTAAAGGACACATTTGCATTCCCTTCATGAAGTTAACCCAGAAGTTAAAACTCAAGTTCTGAATAACTTCCAGCAATGACAGGCTGTAGCTGCACATGTGCATTCCACTGCAGTTCCAAGACTATCTTTTTCATGTCAATGCCTGCTAAGCAAGGGGCCAAGGGCCCTGCATCTACTTTACCACCTCCTTTATTTCAATATCTCCAACAGTATGACCCTGCATTTTTGCCACTGTCTCCTTCATGTTAAGATCTCCTAACTCGGGGCATCCTGATCTGTACCAAAGTGTTATGGAGACCCTGGTAAAACTGGGAACACTATCTAATATGTACTTAAGTTCTGAAACCATATGGCGCCATGAGATTCTGTATGTCTTCTTTGTGTAGAAAATGTGGATTTCCATGAAGGCTTATATTTCTAAAGTGACTGTAGTACTTTGTAGTTGTTTCCTTCATACTGAAGGCTATGACTTAAGGACTGAGTGGTTAATTGCATTGTTGTAAGATAATATTACACCACTATTTTTATAGTACTATAAAGTGTAACGTGTGGCCTTCCTATTGAAGGAGCACAATATTGTCATTTTAGCAGAACTATATTATCTATAATGTTTATAGTATGCTTATAACTAACCAAACTGATTATGTCAGTGAAGTATACACATATAATAAATGTGGGAGTAAAACTGTTACCTATTTTTATGAAACACATTGGTTTTGCTTTTACCTTCATGTTTATTAGAGTAGACCTTGCACAAAATGTTTTTTTTTTTTAATTCTGTACCCCAGTTTAAAGGAATGTTTTGGTTTTGTCCGAGAACTTGAAATGCAAAAAGCAATCTCTTTCCTTCATGTTGAAGGCCTTATTATCTAGCAAACTGTGCAAACTTCACACAGTGCATGCTTTCATACTGAAAGATGGCTCAAATGAATTACTACAGTGGGCATTAATGTATTCTTTATGAAATCAACAATGGTTTGACTTTGCATGATTTTGAAGTTAAGAACACAGCCTGAAATGAAATCTTTGTATTTAATAAGAGACATATCTGTAAGAGAATAATAATTATTTCATGAGTTTATATATGAATATACTGAATGCAATAGTTTAGTATTATTACTCATTTGTTAATTAAGAGTAACATTACATGTTTCATGCTTTCTGCTTTTTACCACATTCTAATGTATTAAATGTGGCAGAAGAATGCAGTAGCAATCTTGTAGGAAAGTACTATCATTTATTAGGCTGAGGAATTCCGCATTGTTATACAATCCTGATAATATGCTGCCTGAATTTAAATATATTTCGTAAAATAGAAAAGTTATGAGTACATTTATTTTATGTGACACAGACTAAAATTCAAGTGTAAAACTGACCAGGAAGGTTTCAGTGAAAGGCACCAGAGGTCCAATTAATCCAGTATCTACCTATATTATGCATTCTAAATTCTTGCACTATGTGCTTTCCTTATCATCAACTTTTTTATTTTTATTTTGCTGTATATTTCAATATAGGGTTACCACCTGTCCCACTTTGCAAGGCACAGTCCCTCTTTGGGCAGTTGTGTCCTGACAAAAAAAATAAAAAATGGCAAATGTCCTGATATTGTAAGGCAAACGTATTTCCTATATTTTATGTAATAGTTGCATAAAACAGTTATTCTCTATGTAAAATACCTAAATGTTATGAGAAACAGAATAAGCAACTAAAATGCTACAAGAATAAGCTTTTGTTTAGGCAAAAAAGTTAAGTTCTATCCTTTGTACTGGCCGTGAGTGTGTGTCGGCCTGTAAAATCTGATGTTTATACTGAAAATGTCCCACTTTGGCCATTTGAAAAGGTGGCAACCCTATTTCAATAAAATGGTCAGTCATTATTTGAGTTTGCTTTAGCATATGTTTTATTCACTCTAATAAGAGAGGTGTAAGAACATAGGATACAGTCTGGAGATGGATGGGGTCAACTGCTGGCAACATTAAGAAAATTTGAGTCAGATAGAAGGTCATGCCAAAAGACGTAAGCTGTTGATTAACTAAGACAGGAAGTGTATCCAGCACAAAAATAATTCAGAGATTTCGGAGTTAAACTCCTGAAGTGCTACACAAGCAAATAATTAGAACCAGTGGCTCCCAGTAACAGTTGAATGTTACAGAGAACTAAACTTATTTTTATACTCTCAGCTATCACTCATTATGAGATATATCATCCATTTAGATCTCATAAAAAATTGTACTATAGATAGAAGGCAATTATTCAGAGAGCCCAATAACATTATAAAGAACAAATTAATAATTATTTATGATAATCTGTATTCTGGGAATATTAGAAGTTTTATTATAATAATCCCTCACCTCGTATAAGTATACTGTCCTGATATACCTACATCTTGTGTTTCTATCAAATGTTCCACCTAAACCACTTACTTTCTTTTCCACTTTTTTACTACTTCTTGCTCTTTTTCTCACACTCCCAAATGTTTTTATTATACCCTTCTTTTCCCTTTCAGCATTTTCTCCCTTCTATACCCCCCTCTCATATCACATCCCTTCTGTATCTCCCTCTACCCAGTCACAAAACCTATACTGGTAGCTTTCAGCCTGTCTTCACAACAATCATGTTATATCCTCTTACTCTTCCTTACCCAGCCCTCCTCTAACTCATTTTATCAACCAATCATCTGTTTCAGCTTTTACCACATTTAGTGCATGATCCAATCACTTTCTGAGTCAGCACCTTTACCTATTTCCCTAGTGCTGCTTCTCAAACTTGTCCTTTTACCTTTCTCCTGCAGCATATCACTATATAACTATCACTTCCACCAACACATTGCTTAAATACTTTTTTCTCTCAGACCTCACTTTTTTTTAAAGTTTACTCTTGCAAGTGGCTTTCTCTTTTCTTTCCATGCTTTTTTTTATTTGTAACTATTGTTATTCTAATATAATATATTTTATTAATGAATTGCAAAATATTTACCTGTCTGTATGTTCTGTTATCTTTTGATAAACCCTAATTATGTTTTACTATGTGTTCTGTTTACATCAATTATGTAAAATTTCTTAAAGTCATTGTAATTTGTCTTATTTACATTTTAAGCCTTTTATGCAACTATTTATACTTTAAGCTTTTCTCCTCAGGCCTCCACTAAAAAGGGGCAACTTATACCTGGTTTTGGCAATCCCAGCAAGGTTTTCATCTCATAGACACAAACGGTAGGGTTTGAATCTAACCTGGGGTTATTGGCTAGGATTGAAATAGCCCTTCAGTGCAGCTAGCCTAGTATTCACCTATGATATACCTTCTTCAGGATGGGGGTTGGCATAATTGTTAAGATATTTACCTCACAGATACAAAATACGAGATTTGATGCTTACATTTGGGATATGCAATTTGGCTAGGCTTAAAATGACATGCAAGAGTGGATAGCCTATTAAAAACCTGTGAACCTATAAATAAATCAAAATATTTTACATGTCAATGCAAGGTTTGATATCCTGCCATTCATTTTGTTCACTTTTCATACACTGTACCCCACACTTCAGTAAAACTAGATAAATGACCTTTCTGTCTTGCTAACTGATGTGTTTTGTTGAGACCAGATAACATTTCCTGAAAGATAAACCTCTGTGTCAATGCAGAACCTAAAAAAATTATAGAGATTGGTAGACCTGTGTTATTATGTCTCTTCTTGCATGCACATCTGAACTCTCCCATGTAATACTTTGCAGTCATATTTGAGGACAAAGAAATAGTGCCAGTACAGAGAAGATTTGTGTGAAAACTACATCATAAACTGCACATATATGTAATGTCATACAACTTAAAACAGAAAATATATGCATTTTTCAACAAACACTTGTTGTCTTTCGGCTTTTTCCGGTTAGGGGTCGCCACAACGGAACTCTGGTCCGCTAATGATTGGCAGTAGATTTTCACGAATGCCGAGGTGCCAGCTCAACATTTTTTTTTCAACAAACACTAATGCATCAAAATCACTGTGATTATTACTGTAGTATAATTTCTTATATCACAAAATATAACTCACACAGACTGCCATAATAGCTTGACTTTGTTTTTTAGCTTTTCTGTCCTCATCCCAGAATGGACTGAAAAGTCCCTAGGCATTATAAATAAACTCTTTGTTTTTCTTCATTTTAGTTACACTGGCAGTGATGTGGGTTACTAGCTTTTCTCATGGTTAATGGAATATGAGACTGCTCTTATGTTTATTTGTCTTACACCAGTTTTTGCCTCCTTCAGTTTGTAACCACCTTTCTTGGTCCATTTACATTTTCTTCTATATAAAAGAGTTGAAAAAACAGGTATTGATAAAATGTTAAAAGTTGTTGTCCTTAAAGTTCTGTCTAGACCATCCCTCCCCACATACTTAGACATGAATGCTGCAAACTTTACTCCCTTACTTCAGAGAGTCAGTATGGAAAAAAGAAGCTGGCTGTAGGTTTGGTACTCTGATTAACTGTTATAGTTAATAGATAAAGCAATATTTCACCAGGCATTTTTGGAAAAGACATTAAAAACAGAATAATATTATTTTTATATATTTTTTCAGTTCCTTAAATGGGTGTGAGATGCTTCTCTTTATAATTATATCACACTCCACCTAGTTGATGCCAGTTGGAACCATATAAGTTTTACTGGTAAGCTACTATGAGCAAAGAGGGGAAGTGGTAGCTTATCCACTCAGTTCTGTTATAATATGGGGGGTGCTCCCCCACCACAAGTATCTTATGAAAGGAAACAGTTGCATATTTCTTCTGACACTGAATCTCTTATTATGTTATTTCTTCATATTTTTAATTAGCTGACTGCAGTCAGGAATCTACATCCACACTGCTGAAAGTGATAAGAAATATAGGAATTCTGACACAAGAAAATATGAAATAATAAAACGTCTTTTCAGGCTTGTTGGCTGTTGGTGAAGCACCCTCCAAGAGGAAAAAACGCTGAGAGAAGAAGGGAGCCACTTTTGAGATTTTAAGTATTTTTTCTCTGTTTATTTGCTAAGTTTTCTGCATAGCTGCCTAGCTTGAGCATTTTCTGGCTTGTTAAACTTGATTTCTGTATTAGTAGCTGTATTTAGAGCACAACCAAAAGCTGTTTGCTGAATTTCCTGTTTGCACTTAATTTTAAATCGTTTTTTCTTAAAACTTACATATTTTCTGTCCTTGACCTAGCACTCTTGTGTGGGGTCATTTACTGCACTGTTATAACTTGATATTACTTGTGAACCTCTGCTATCTCTGTAAAAAACAAAAACAAAAAAAAAATCTTGCTTTTTTCCCACTTTTCTGAGAGTTAAAAAAGTTCAGTTACAGGCTTGCTGTTCCTGAACTGTTTGAAAGTTTCTGTGAGGCCATTTTTGCTTGGGCTGAAGGAGGGTCTCTGTGTTTATCAGTGGCAGTGACTAACATTGAGCAGCTTCCCTGCCCCCCGGAGAGGTGGTTACTGACTTGAAACTGTAGTTTTATTGGCCACTAGGGGTCATTTCCATAACTCCTTCATCTTCCTCTCTTAAAACCTAGTTGCCTCGTGGTTTGAGCGTCTTTTCAGGCTTGTTGGCTGTTGGTGAAGCACCCTCCAAGAGGAAAAAACGCTGAGAGAAGAAGGGAGCCACTTTTGAGATTTTAAGTATTTTTCTCTGTTTATTTGCTAAGTTTTTCTGCATAGCTGCCTAGCTTGAGCATTTTCTGGCTTGTTAAACTTGATTTCTGTATTAGTAGCTGTATTTAGAGCACAACCAAAAGCTGTTTGCTGAATTTCCTGTTTGCACTTAATTTTAAATCGTTTTTTCTTAAAACTTGCATATTTTCTGTCCTTGACCTAGCACTCTTGTGTGGGGTCATTTACTGCACTGTTATAACTTGATATTACTTGTGAACCTCTGCTATCTCTGTAAAAAAACAAAAACAAAAAAAAAAAATCTTGCTTTTTTCCACTTTTCTGAGAGTTAAAAAAGTTCAGTTACAGGCTTGCTGTTCCTGAACTGTTTGAAAGTTTCTGTGAGGCCATTTTGCTTGGGCTGAAGGAGGGTCTCTGTGTTTATCAGTGGCAGTGACTAACATTGAGCAGCTTCCCTGCCCCGGAGAGGTGGTTACTGACTTGAAACTGTAGTTTTATTGGCCACTAGGGGTCATTTCCATAACTCCTTCATCTTCCTCTCTTAAAACCTAGTTGCCTCGTGGTTTGAGCGTCTTTTCAGGCTTGTTGGCTGTTGGTGAAGCACCCTCCAAGAGGAAAAACGCTGAGAGAAGAAGGAGCCACTTTTGAGATTTTAAGTATTTTTCTCTGTTTATTTGCTAAGTTTTTCTGCATAGCTGCCTAGCTTGAGCATTTTCTGGCTTGTTAAACTTGATTTCTGTATTAGTAGCTGTATTTAGAGCACAACCAAAAGCTGTTTGCTGAATTTCCTGTTTGCACTTAATTTTAAATCGTTTTTTCTTAAAACTTGCATATTTTCTGTCCTTGACCTAGCACTCTTGTGTGGGGTCATTTACTGCACTGTTATAACTTGATATTACTTGTGAACCTCTGCTATCTCTGTAAAAACAAAAAAAAAAAATCTTGCTTTTTTCCCACTTTTCTGAGAGTTAAAAAAAGTTCAGTTACAGGCTTGCTGTTCCTGAACTGTTTGAAAGTTTCTGTGAGGCCATTTTGCTTGGGCTGAAGGAGGGTCTCTGTGTTTATCAGTGGCAGTGACTAACATTGAGCAGCTTCCCTGCCCCCCGGAGAGGTGGTTACTGACTTGAAACTGTAGTTTTATTGGCCACTAGGGGTCATTTCCATAACTCCTTCATCTTCCTCTCTTAAAACCTAGTTGCCTCGTGGTTTGAGCGTCTTTTCAGGCTTGTTGGCTGTTGGTGAAGCACCCTCCAAGAGGAAAAACGCTGAGAGAAGAAGGAGCCACTTTTGAGATTTTAAGTATTTTTTCTCTGTTTATTTGCTAAGTTTTTCTGCATAGCTGCCTAGCTTGAGCATTTTCTGGCTTGTTAAACTTGATTTCTGTATTAGTAGCTGTATTTAGAGCACAACCAAAAGCTGTTTGCTGAATTTCCTGTTTGCACTTAATTTTAAATCGTTTTTCTTAAAACTTGCATATTTTCTGTCCTTGACCTAGCACTCTTGTGTGGGGTCATTTACTGCACTGTTATAACTTGATATTACTTGTGAACCTCTGCTATCTCTGTAAAAACAAAACAAAAAAAAATCTTGCTTTTTCCCACTTTTCTGAGAGTTAAAAAGTTCAGTTACAGGCTTGCTGTTCCTGAACTGTTTGAAAGTTTCTGTGAGGCCATTTTGCTTGGGCTGAAGGAGGGTCTCTGTGTTTATCAGTGGCAGTGACTAACATTGAGCAGCTTCCCTGCCCCGGAGAGGTGGTTACTGACTTGAAACTGTAGTTTTATTGGCCACTAGGGTCATTTCCATAACTCCTTCATCTTCCTCTCTTAAAACCTAGTTGCCTCGTGGTTTGAGCGTCTTTTCAGGCTTGTTGGCTGTTGGTGAAGCACCCTCCAAGAGGAAACAACCCTGAGAGAAGAAGGGAGCCACTTTTGAGATTTTAAGTATGTTTCTCTGTTTATTTGCTAAGTTTTTCTGCATAGCTGCCTAGCTTGAGCATTTTCTGGCTTGTTAAACTTGATTTCTGTATTAGTAGCTATATTTAGAGCACAACCAAAAGCTGTTTGCTGAATTTCCTGTTTGCACTTAATTTTAAATCGTTTTTCTTAAAACTTGCATATTTTCTGTCCTTGACCTAGCACTCTTGTGTGGGGTCATTTACTGCACTGTTATAACTTGATATTACTTGTGAACCTCTGCTATCTCTGTAAAAAAACAAAAACAAAAAAAATCTTGCTTTTTCCCACTTTTCTGAGAGTTAAAAGTTCAGTTACAGGCTTGCTGTTCCTGAACTGTTTGAAAGTTTCTGTGAGGCCATTTTTGCTTGGGCTGAAGGAGGGTCTCTGTGTTCATCAGTGGCAGTGACTACCATTGAGCAGCTTCCCTGCCCCCCCGGAGAGGTGGTTACTGACTTGAAACTGTAGTTTTATTGGCCACTAGGGGTCATTTCCATAACTCCTTCATATTCCTCTCTTAAAACCTAGTTGCCTCATGGTTTGAGCGTCTTTTCAGGCTTGTTGGCTGTTGGTGAAGCACCCTCCAAGAGGAAAAAACACTGAGAGAAGAAGGGAGCCACTTTTGAGATTTTAAGTATTTTTTCTCTGTTTATTTGTTAAGTTTTTCTGCATAGCTGCCTAGCTTGAGCATTTTCTGGCTTGTTAAACTTGATTTCTGTATTAGTAGCTGTATTTAGAGCACAACCAAAAGCTGTTTGCTGAATTTCCTGTTTGCACTTAATTTTAAATCGTTTTTTCTTAAAACTTGCATATTTTCTGTCCTTGACCTAGCACTCTTGTGTGGGGTCATTTACTGCACTGTTATAACTTGATATTACTTGTGAACCTCTGCTATCTCTGTAAAAACAAAAACAAAAAAAAAATCTTGCTTTTTCCCACTTTTCTGAGAGTTAAAAGTTCAGTTACAGGCTTGCTGTTCCTGAACTGTTTGAAAGTTTCTGTGAGGCCATTTTGCTTGGGCTGAAGGAGGGTCTCTGTGTTTATCAGTGGCAGTGACTAACATTGAGCAGCTTCCCTGCCCCGGAGAGGTGGTTACTGACTTGAAACTGTAGTTTTATTGGCCACTAGGGGTCATTTCCATAACTCCTTCATTTGTCCTCAGAGGAGTGGTTTAGGGCAGTGACTTGTGGTTTGTTGGCCAATTTGGGTCATTTCCTGTCTTTTCCAGCCCCCTGCTATAAAGCACGCTTTAGCGCGATTTAGCCCGATTTAGCGGAGTTGCTACTGTTGCACACTAGGGCAGCGCCGGTTAAGCAGGTTTAAACTATTCGGGCTACCTAAAGTCCACTCTTCAAATTTTCCCTTAAAACTACCTTCCTCGAACTATACTACTGATCTAATCACCGTATCCTATAATTAAAAAGATCATCTCTACTTGACTCCAAGTAGACTATTCTCTATCTGTTAAACGTAGCACTTGCTCCTACAGTACTTATTACCTTGATACGGCACTCTTGTCATAGATAGTACCCCAAAAGGCAACCCCCATTTCTCGGTCACCCACGTCCCCGGAATCTTTTTAAAGTTTTTTGTCTATTCCTTCTAGCATGTCGAGGGATCAGTTGCTAGTGTCCTCTCCTGCTCAGCTGGTGAACCTGGGAATATTGAGGCAATGTTACAATTGCCTCATGTACACAGACAACCCTCTCCTCCTCCCACAAAACACAAATACATGCGAGAGATGCAACTATACGGCCAAACTGGAGGCTGAGCAAGACCAGTCAGGAGGAGAAGGTTACCACAAACACTATAGACCCAGTCTCACATATTACCATTACAACCTCAAATCATACACATAAACACACAAAGACATACTCGGAGGCTCTGATCAAAAATCTACCAAAACAGCAGAGGCCACCAAAGCAGACACCCAAACAACCACCACCTCAGAACACAACACCTGCAACACATAGACCTCACAGTCAGAGTGTCAAACAGTCACAGCCCTTAAGGCCAAACACAATGCCAGACACACTAGTCATTGGTGACTCCATAGTCAGACACACTGGCGTCCCGCTCACCAGACTGAGTAAGGAGAAGGTCACAGTAAGCTGCCTGTCGGGCGCTAGAATCCGCCACATAACGCAAGCACTCAGGTCTCTCAACAGCAGGTACAAATATGATTCAGTCATTGTCCACGCTGGTGTAACCGACCTGAGATGTACCTCCTTGGACTACATGAAAAGAGACATTGAGGAGCTCTCTGATTATGTAGCCCAGACAGGTATGACCCTGACCTTGAGCAGTATCCTACCTTCACCAAGAATGATGCCACAATACAGAGATAAGATGATCAGCTTTAACAATTGGCTTAAACACTGGTGTCATTCAAAGGGGATCCAGTGTCTGTCTGCCTGGGATGACATGCTGGACAAGCCACGCTGCTTCAAAGGACGGCTTGCACCTGTCACCCTGGGATTCGGATATTGGCAAAGGCTCTTGCCACCCCATAGTGCCTTTTTAGGCAAGGCTCAAATTCTAAACCTACCACCCTAGAACACAAAAAGGAAAAAACTAAGGGTAATGCTGCTCAATGCCAGAAGTCTAAATCTCAAAATGCACGCACTCGAGGCCCTTCTCAGTATGGAGAACATCGATGTCTGTGCTGTGACAGAAACCTGGTTCAAGGCTCCTGAGAGCACCCCAGCGCTATCAGGTTTTACCTCATATCATGCGTTCCGGCCCCAAAATCTGGACAATACCAAGAAAGGAGGGGTATCCATATTCATCAAGGACACCCACACCTCAAGACTGGTGGCAACGCACGATGCATCTGAGACCATCCAGGTGCAATTAACCATAGGCAAGACTGCTCTGCAAATTGTAGCATGTTACAGGTCACCCTCACAAACTCAGGAACCTCACATGGCCTTCCTGAAAACACTAGAGGGGATAAATGTATCACCAAACACCATCATACTAGGTGACTTCAATTACCCTAATATAGACTGGGAACACTACTCAAGCCCAAACACCCTAGCCCAAAAGTTCCTGGAATTCATAAACTCAAATGCCATGGAACAACTAGTCACCATCCCCACAAGAGGAGATAACATACTTGATCTCATCATCACGAACATGGGAGCACAATGTTCAACACCGGAGGTGTACCCCTCACTGGTGAGATCAGACCACAAACTAATCTCGCTGGAGGTCCTCATCCCACCCCCACCTGAAATAAAAAAGACCACAGTAAAGAACTTCTCAAAAGCCGACTTCACACTTCTAAAGACTAGTGTGGTCTCCTTTAAGGCCCCCGAGCCGGCGGAAAACAGGACTGCATGGATAAGGCAATCCCAAGCAAAACAAAGACTCTTTGTACCAAAGGCAAGCGTCCAGTCTGGTGGACCCCAGCCATAAACAAACTCTACAACAAAAGGAGGAAGCTACTACAAGATAGAGCAAAATCCTTAAAAGGTAAGACACCCTTGATTACTATAAGTAAAAAACTAAGAGCTCTCATAAAATCATCCAAAGCAAATTTCGAGAGAAAAATAGCTAAAGACTCAAAAGACAATCATAAGGCCTTCTTTAGCTATGTTAGAAACCTGGGAGGAAACTCCCAGATATGCTCAGAGCTAGTTCAAAATGATGTGAAGATTACTGATCCTACAGACATTGCCAACATACTGGCTGACAGGTTCAGTGCAAACTTCTCCCCTCCCCAAAAGGAGAGATATCTAGACCAAACGAGTGCAGCCCCCAAACATCTCCAGGGCCCAAGTGAGAACCTCCCTCTCCAAAGCAAAAACCACAGCATCCATGGGACCTGATGGTGTCCCCGGCTGTGTGCTCCATGAACTCAATGAGGAATTAAACCCACAGCTAGGACAGCTGTTTAATCAAAGTCTTACCTCTGGATACGTACCCAGGAGTGGCGCACTGCAACTGTGGTACCACTTCACAAAGGCGGTGCCTCCACCGACCCTGGAAATTACCGGCCCATTAGCTTGACAAGCCTTATCTGCAAAGCCATGGAGAGGATCATAATGGACCTCATAAATAAAGACATAGGAATTTGCAGACTTTGGATCCAACCCAGTTTGGCTTTGTCAAAGGCAGATCATGCCTTTTAAACTTGGTTGACTTTTTGAAACAGTCACCAAAGCCATTGATGAGGAAATGCAGTCCATACAGCCTACCTCGATCTGGCTAAGGCCTTTGATACAATACCCCATTCGGGTATCATTGAAAAACTCATCAGCTTAAATGTCAACCCATACATCACAAGATGGGTTGCAAACTGGCTGAGTGACAGAACCCACAGGGTCAGAGCTGCTGGCGCCATGTCAGACTCAAAGCCTGTCACAAGTGGTGTCCCACAGGGCTCAGTCCTGGGCCCACTCTTGTTTGGCATCTACTTTTCCAGTACAAGCAAACACAGGAGGGTTATGGCTGACAAAGTTTGCAGATGACTGCAAACTGGGCGCCATAGTAGAAAACACATCTGACACAGATATCCTTCAGAAGGGTCTCACAGAATCGGATAACTGGTGCCAGAGCCACGGCCTAAAGTTAAATGCCAAAAATGCATAGTCATACCCTTCGGGAAAAACAAGGTTACCCCTAGCTACCAAATAGGTGGCAATCCACTGAGCACAGAAGAAGTTATCAGGGACCTGGGGACCCAGGTTGATAGTAGTCTGTCATTCGACACCCATGTAGCTAAAGTAGTTAGGAAGACCTTCTACATTGCCCACCTTATCATGAAGGGATTCTCATCTAGATCAAGGGAGGTCATAGTCTCCCTTTACTCATCACTCATCAGACCAATGATTGAGTACAATGCCCCATTCGGAATGTATCTGACCCGACACTTGCAGCAGCTGGAGAGGCCACAAAAAGGATAAAGGGTCTCAAAAATCTGTCCTATGCTGCCCGACTGAAAGAACTCCAGCTCTATTCAGTCGCCACCGCTTGCTCAGAGGTGACCTTTGCCTAACATACAAGGCCATGTCAAACCCAGATTTGATGAATATGCTTCACCTCAAAAAATCTAGATCCATCAGAGCCACAAGGGCGGGAGACTTAAACCTTGACACGGCTATTAATAGGACGTGCTGGAGGGATAGATTCATCACCCAAAGACTCCCTATGCTGTGGAACAAAATCCCGGTACATGTGAGGCAGAGCACCTCGCTGGCCTTGTTCAAGAGAAATCTTGACCAATGGATGGGAGATCGCAGATATACCCCAGGGATTACCTCAGTGTCACTGCTCGACAGAGGCACAGCAAAATAATGGGTATAGTTCCCCATACTAAAGGGGTGGCGTAAGCCACAAAACGATGGGCTAGGCTTGTAAATGCCCTCGGGCAGATAGCCTAGTATGAACCTATGAACCTATGAACCTAAAAAAAGCTTTGTATATTAAATTACAGACTCAAGACACAAATACTTTTTAATAACACTAAATTATTTTTTATGAAGCTGTATAAAGCTAATCAGAATCCACTTTGGAGAGGCAGCAAGTCCTAAGTCAGTGCTTAGTGTGATATCCCCTCTCTGGGCCAGTAAGCAAGGAGCCTGAATCCTCACCACTGACACTGAAGAGAGACCTTCACTTGGAATAAAAATGGATACACCCTCTATTTCCAGATGTAACTCTCTGCATCAAGCACAATTTCCCTTAAGAGCACACAGGGAGCACATTCAGTCAGGGATCTGGATTTCTCTCTCTCTCTCTCTCTGGGGCCACAGTGAGACTCCCCACTGGCACAGCTGTAGAGTTGAGTCTTCAGCTAAATGTCCAAGCCAAGTCCACCATCACCCTCTCTGTGGAACCAGTGCTTTGTTTCCCTGCTCCAAGCAGCTGACACACACTCTTGGAGACTTGATTTCCTTCCATACACACACACACACACACACACACACACACACACACACACACATACACATACACACACACACACACACACACACACACACACACACACACACACACACACACACACACACACACACACACAACACTGGGAAAGCCTGGCACAGATTTACTAGCTATGCCCCCTTCTGCCCAGACTATAAGGTAGTTATACTGCCACTAGATGCTCCAAAGCCAGCTACTCTAAAGCTCTTACAAGGGTACCCAGTTATGAGGGAAATTATTATTACTACAAATGATAGTGTTTGACCAATGCAGCAAGGCTTTCAGGAGTGGCCAGAGAGTCACCAAATAGATATAAGTACTCTTGAAGGTTAAAATAGTCTCTAAAGGTCCAGCCACAATGAAAAGTTTAAATATATTTAATAATAAATAATAAAAGAACATGAAAATACTAAATATATATTTACAATAAACACCAGAGTTTCAGACATAACACAAACAAATAGATTCACACATATACAGAAACACAGTACTTAACTAATCTCACTATATCTTCCAGACTGATGTAAAGAATTACTATGCCCTGGTCACTTACTAGAGCAAAGCAAGATGAAGTAGGTGAAACAGCCTTCTTTGTCAGGTTACAAAAGCAGACTGTTCTGAGACTTCAGTCTCAGCTAGTATTACAACATAATTTTTGTGACTTCTGGTTCCCATAGTACCCTCTTTTCTAGCAATTGACTCAGTATCTTGCACATGTGTGTCAATAATACACACACAGAGCTTTGCTAAGATCTGTTGCAGCTTCTGGAAGTCATAAAACAATAAACACTTCCATTCTTCCTACAGGAGCTAATAAATCATTCTCTGGTACAGACATTTCATCTCTGGCTGGAATCAGAACTGTATATAATCTTTACGGCCAAAATTAAGTAATTTAATTTGCTATTTTTCAAAGTTAGCCGGACTGAGATTAACTTTTTCTCTTTCAGTATCCTCTGTTACAATGTATTCATTTTCACAGTTGCAACAGTACAGTCTGATATACATGTATATTTATCTTCTGTCCAGCAGGGCACACTGTTGATACATTTTTAACATAAGCAACTTTACAAATACATTTTTCAACACAAGCATCTGTACAAATCAGTTTGATACACATGACATATAATTCTTTACAAAATTCCAGGTAGCTGTGCTGGCATATGTACTGCCATGTGCTGCCCTACTTCTCCAAGCATAGCTGTCAATACAAAAGAAAGGCAAGGATGTAGTCAAAACTTGATTAATTCATGAACCAGTATAATGTTAGCACTTTCGGACGCACTTAGAATGTGCAACCTTCATCAGACAAACAGCTACAGACACTAATTTATTAGTGACCTTTATATGCTTACAGTGGTTACAAGAACCACACTTAAACATCCCATCAGAGCTGGTAGGTGTTACCTGATCTCTCTCTACCATATTTTTAAGGGTGGCTCCCCATTTGTACACAACTTTGGGGATAGCGGGTACCTTACCTATATATATATATATATATATATATATATATATATATATAAAGGTCACTAATAAATTCACTTTAAACATGGTCAATTTTTCTATAAAGGACAGGTTTAATTGTAATAGTACTGGTGTTGTTTATCTGGCTGAGTGTCAACGTTGCCCCCAATTTTATATTGGTAAGACAGAACGTCCTTTGAAACAGAGAGTGTATGAACATCAGTACAGTATTATAAAAAAAGACTGTACAAATGCTCTAGCCAGACATATTAATGACCATAATGATCATTTCATTTTGTTTTTGGTTATTGAGCAAGTGAAAGTTAACCCTAGGTCCTTGGCCCTTAAAACCTGAACAGAGAGAATTGTGGTGGCAACTTTTAACAAATGCCTATATGTATCCTGGATTAAATGAGGTGAGCTGCTTGAAGTGTATGCTTAAATTAAAGGCCCTTAAAAGACGTTAAAATTAGTAAAGACATATTAAATAGTTTTTTAGGTCATATACTTGTTTGTTTATATGTAAGTATGTGTGTGTGCGTGTGTATATATATGTATACATATATATATTTTTTATTGTGAAATATTATTTGTATATATAATGTGGATACATATATAAATATAGATCTGTATATTAATTTGTACATTTTAAATGGAATGCTTTTATATATAATGCATCAAATAATGACGTTTTTATAGAATGTATATATTATTTCTTTGTAAGGGGAAGTTGTTGCTTTAAATTTTGCCTTTACATAGGCTTAGGTAATAGTGATGTCATTTGAGTGGGTTCTTGAAACCCCTGATTAATTATGTTGTTTGTCTGATGAAGGTTGTACATTCTAAGTGCGTTTGAAAGTGCTAACATTATACTGGTTCGTGAGTTAATCAAGTTTTGACTACATCCTTGCCTTTCTTTTGTATTGTGGTTTGGTTTGTGTTGTAAAGCTAGCAATACCTCACATCGTCACACTTAGGGACTAACAATTACATTTGCAAAGGAAAATCTATTTTCAGTGACCACTTTACACAATCCAGCAAAAGAGCTATAGAAAAAAAAACAGTTCAGTGATAGGAATGCAGCTTTTTTTGCTAGGTTGTGTAAAGTGGAATTTGAATATGGGTTTTCCTTTGCGACTGTAACTTGTATGAAGCTAAGATGCATTTTGTGATATGTTCATGCCTCTCAACTATCCAGATTTTCATAGAATTCCAGATTTTTACCTCATATTTTTGGTCTGTTTCTCATAAAATGTGTGGTTTTCTGGCAAATCACAGAGGACTGAAGTCACTAAATAATGCCATTCATCTGAGTTTCAGACTTCATATTATTCAGAAAATGCATGCTACCACAAATCCTGTTAGTCTAAGTAACTTTCTACGTTTAAAAGTGCAACGTTTAAAATCTGTTCCTATTTTTGGGCCTTTGTTCCCCATTATTTTAGGCTTTGTCCATATTTCTTGCACTAAGAGGTTGATAGGTATAGATGTCTTTAATTGCTGGTTAAACTTGCAGGAGGTGTTATTAAGTTGGTTTGAAAAGCTCATAACACTGATAAAAAGAAGAATAAAGTCTTTTACTTCTGGGAAAAGGAGAGTAGAATGTCTGTTCTTCTGTTGCTTTCTCATTGTCATGTTTAACAGCAGCACAGAACTGTGTTCAGCTTAATGTTGTTTTTCTTTTACAGACTACCTGAACTATACATAACTGATACTGAACTTACACTAAGTGGAGGAGGAATTACATTTATACAGCACCTTAATTTACTTAAATTTATGCTTGTACTTGTTCACACTGACCAAGGCTATCAGTTATTTGTGTCTGACTAGGCAGGAGTGTCTCACAGTTTTACCATCTTTTTTTACTACATTTACCTAAGAATTCTTATATTAGGATTTTTTTTTCTGATTTTTTTTTGTGTTTTGTTTTTGTGTCGTACAGGAGGATTTTATTTTGTTTAGGGCACAGATGCTGATAGATGCTTCCTACTCCATTCATTCCCACACCCCATTTGGTTTCATAGTTCATAGTTCATAGTTCATAGTTTAGTACTAGGCTAGTTGCCCTTATGGGCCATTTTAAGCCCAGCCAATTACCTCCTGTGAGAATCAAACCCCGTACCTTGTGTCTGTAAGGCAAACACCTTACCATTATGCCAACCTCCCACCTCTCTGTTGTTCTTCTGCCATGATACGTGTTTCTTTCCCTCTAATTACTACTCTGTCACACTCACTGTTCCAGAATTTTCCTCCTCTTTGATCTAACAATATTATGCTCATTACTAACACTCCCCACCTATGCCACTGGCTCTGTGGTACAGAGGGATAATGCCCTGATTGTGACCCATGACTAACCAGAGATTCATGATATAGAAACCCTTAAAGTGTTTTTAATCAATTAGCATTAATTATAGATTTTTAACAATTTATATATATAATGATTCTAGTGATATTAACTATATATTTAGATATTACTTCTATAAATAGAAAAATGTATATTTGAAGCAAATATTTTAAACCCCTTTATTGATTTATCACGTGTGATATAGGCAATATAGACAAACTTATATTTATATAAAAGTAATCCAACCATATTAACAAGTTTACATTTACAAACATTATACATAACATATATTATACATCCTATAATCTAAGTAACATTACATAAATTATTAATTTATTGCCTTCTCTAAAACTTCATTCATCCTCTAACACATTTTCTGCACGTATTGTTCTCACATTTTACATTTTCGTCTATGTAATTTACTCATACCCTTTACTAAAGATTCCACTTTCTGTTCTTTTATGACTCAAATATTTTAGGAAATCTACTTTTAGTAACAATTATATATATATATATTTTAATAACAATCACCCCTTTTATATGAAAAGAAATATTCTGAAGGGACAATTTGTGCAACTGTCTAGGTTGGTTTCTAATAATCAGTTGCTCAAGTATGAAATGGTTGTTTTACAACACTTATTTATAGAGAGAAACTATCCAGCATCCCTTACAGACAGTGTCCTTTCTGTAGTTTTTGTTCAAAGAGTTGATACTTTTGCACCAATTTTACTAAAATCCTTTGCGGGTACAGAACAGTAGTTTATTAGTAAACACTGGAAGGTATTTGAGTATTTTGAGGGTGTCTGAAATAAAATTAGGCCTAAACCTTTTTCTTTGTTAATAAAGGAAGTTTGAATGTAAAGAGATTGTTCAAAAGTACACAAACTTCCTTTAATAAAGATTTTGGTATGAAAAAATGCAACATTCACAAACAGTGCTGTTATTAACGAGGGGAGTTTTGTTCGGATTGTTACTAGTAATAAATGTTATTATTGTAAGGGTCGTTTTAATTGTAATACAAGTGGGGTGATTTATGTGGCCATATGTTCTTCATGTTCAGCTTTTTATATTGGTAAGACCAGACATAAACTTAGATTGAGAATTTGCCAACATAATTATGCAATTAAAAAGGATGAAACCAATGAGTTAGCTAAATACAGTATTTCATGTGTTAATTTTAATAAATTTCATTTTTTTGTTTTGGAAAAGGTTAAAGAAAATGAAAGGGGTGTTGACTGGTCTATTATATTTGTCGTATAACAAATTACATTGGCAACTGTTATTACAAGACCAATAAGACATCAGGTCATAATGAATGTATTTCAATTCGAATTTTTATACATAAACATAATACATTATGATGAGTTGTTATTTGTGTATCATGTGATTTTGTTTTCTTTTATTACCATTTCAGGAAGTGTGATTATATTACTTGTTATTCTGCTGAAGTCTTTCCAATGTGAAGACGAAAGTGCTTAATTAAATGTTGTGGTCTGCTGAGCACAGTCTCTATTTTTATTACTATTTATTGGTTTTCATTTGTTCTTTTAATGTGCTTCTAATTTCTTGTTGAGTTTTAGTGTTTAACCTAAGGTAAAGCTCTGACTGTGACCCAGTTATGACCTGAGATAAAGCCCTTACTGTGACCCACATGATACCTTTATAAAGCCCTGACTGTGATTCATAGCTAATCTGAGATAAAGCTCTGACTGTGACCCAGATCTGACCTGTGATACAGCCCTGACTGTGACTCACATGGGAGCTGAGCTAAAGCCCTGACTGTGACTCACATGAGACATCAGATAAAGCTCTGTGACCCATATCTGGCCTGTGATACAGCCCTGACTAGGTCCATATGACACCTAAGATAAAGTCCTGACTGTAACCCAAATTTTACATGAGATAAAGACCCAACTGTGACCCACATGAAAACTGAGATAAAACCTTGATTGTGACCCAGATGAGACCTGAGATAAGGCTCTGACTACGACCCATAACTAACCTGAGATAAAGCTCTGTAGCTCAGATTTGACCGGAGATAGATCTATGACTTCGACCCAGATGAGATGTGAGATAAAGCCCTGACTATGACCCAGATGAGACCTGAGTTACTCTGTGGTTTAGGCACTGGAGGAGGCAATGTTGTCAGGATAGGAATAAACATGTCACACTTCCTTACCCATTCCAGTATAGAGATGACAGCTCAGTCTGTTGCAATGATTAGACACTAAGTGGACAGACTTGTCCATGACTGTTAGAGACAAAAAAGCAGGAATAAGTGCACACCAAGCAGCATATGCTATGTAAGCATGCACTGGACATGCATGAACGTGTGAATGCCATCAGGATCTATACTATGGAAATATCTCTCTCTCTCTCTCTCTCTCTCTCTCTCTCTCTCAAGCTGTTGCAAGGCCATGATTAGGAATTTTAAGATAATATGATAAAAACTGAACAAGCATAAATAAAAAAAAAATGTTTTACCTGATGCCATTTCATGAAATTACAAGACGGCTGTTCAATGAGCTTCTTCAGTTTTTTGACATTTATATTTGTGTGTAGGTAGCTAGCTGTGCCTCAGATATTAAGCAGAATACCATAATAAGTGATTCTGCCTGAGAAAAAGTGTGAGGCGGTTCACATTCATAAATGTAGATGTTATCTCATTGTGTCATCGGTATTTGTGCATTCATCTATTTGTTTTAGATTTATTGTTCCCTAGAGTAAGCATAATTCATAGCTGGTTTTCAAAGATCATACACAAACACCTCACTCTGTTCTTGATTGCTCATTTGCAAAACTGTGCAGGGCTCTACATAATAACCCTGCTGTAAATTTATGTTTACTCATGCATGAAACATGACACCACTGTCAGTCCACAGCCTTGTATCTGTACTATCCCCTGTGGCATATACACAGAGATGTGCATAGACATTGCTATATAATACTCTGTAACACATCCCTTGTAGGTCAGGACATTGCACTTACACAGCAGAGGTGCATATAGGACAGAAGTGCAGGTTGTCAACAGTCATATCAAGTCACATTATGTATAAATATGTGTTATTGAGTAGTAGTATGATCAGTATTAACTGACACATAGCCTATAAACACATGGGTACTAAGTGCAAGGCCTGCAACCCCAAAGAAGCCACTATTCAGTGTATGGAGCCAGTCTTTCTGCCTCGCAGAGAATAAGGTCTTTAACCTCCCATCAGCTGCTTCACTGTTGGTAGTTCCCCTCCCGTTGTGGTCTTCTCCACTATGATCTTTCATGAATTCTGCATTGCATAGGCCAGCATATCTGCATCCTTACTTCGTACCACTGTAGGGGCCCATCATGGCCTCCCATAACATTTGCATCCCACACCATGCTGTGCCAAATTTAATTACTGTCATGCTGGTCTGCCCCACATGCCATGCATGCAGGGATTATGCAGTAGCACATCATTCTCCTGGCTTAGGAACTTATCCAGATGTTTCTCATAACTGTCATTGATATACCTAAATGTTTGCAGGCAAAACATTTAATTTAGTGGGAGTATGTGGTCAACTACACCATTCATGTACTACTGTCCATGATCTCCTCCACTGTCTTCAAGTGGTGTCATCATTTGTGGCTTATGTATATAGTACTGTAACTTGCAGGTATGTAGGGCCATTGCAGTCCCTTACCACATGGATGCTATGCTATGCTATTCCATGCAATATACTATGGCCACTTCATCTTTTCCCAAGCCATATACAACTTTGGCCATGTGGAGGTGTGTTGGCCAAGCATGTGGCACATGTGGGTGTCTGGGTGCCACAGCACTAACATGCTTTCACATGACTGTGTGCTGTGTTGATGCTTGGTGTGTCCTGATGTGACTGCTGTCTGATGCCACAGTTATCACCCATGCATGGGGAGAGTTCAGGCATCATGATGATGGCTTGAGGTGGTTCCACCCTGACCTGATTCACCAGTTGGAAATAGAGATTCAGGAGATACAGTCAGAGATGTACTGTTAGTTTTTTATGACATTTATGTTACACTGTGTTCTGTGCTGAGCACCTCTGGTTAACAGTGCTTTTACAGCTGTGTAGGAGTATCATTTGAAAATGGTTGATTGCTGCAAAAGGCAGGAGAGCCTCTCTGGGTGGTAGGGTATTGTGCTGCATAGCTGTCCATTGTACAGCTGTAATGTTGTTCACGCCTTCTGTTTATTTTATCATTTTCTTCGCGTTGTGCATTCCACATGTATGCCCATTTGTGACAGAGAATGTGGTGTGGCCACGTTCAGCTTGGTCTCCACTTTGTCGCTGCTGCTAAATTATAACAGCCTTTTTTGTCTGCCTCTTACAAGGGGTAACAAAGGTTCTTCTGCTGGATGTAACATAGGGTCATTAGTGGTGTCACTTATTTTAGCCTCTCAGGGTGGTGAAGACTCCACTTCAGTAGCTATACAGGGGGTGTTGCCCCGTGGTGACATGGTGGCAGGTGCAGAGGCTGGTGATTATTGTGAGAAGTTTGATTAAGCTCTTAGCTGGTGGGCCCTGGACCCCTGGGGCCTCTGAAAGAGTGATTGTCCCGTGACACCAGCTGCCCAGGTGTATGATGCCTAAGGCTGAGCACTCTGGGCCAGTCTGGCAGACAACCATATCTCCAGCATACCCTATACCTGTACTGGTATTACCCCCCCCTTCTGTGTCATTGCCATGCCTTGTTTATTGGGTCACTCTCCCCATCACCATTTGCCTGCTCTCTGTTTGTCTGCATCTAGCCACTGTCGGCCTTATCTGTTATATGTCTTCATCCCTGTCTGTATTCATTGTTAATCTGTATGCACCTCCTACCTGCCCGTTTCCTATTATCTCAGCTAAGGCCATCATTCAATTGTAATTCTTCTTACTCTATGCCCTCATTTAAGACTTCCCGTTTTCTATATAATACTTCTGTATGTTGTTTTGGACTGTGTAACATATATTTAATGTGTTGACCTTATTGTAATTTGTACGGAGCTTTACTCTCCGGGCCTCTACTGTAAATGGACCTGTGTCCAGTCGGACTATCCCGGTAAAACATTTAAAATAAATAAAAAAATAAATAAAATTCATTACCTTTCTGTTCTGCTTTCCTTTTCATTTTGACATTACGACAATGGACTCTTTCCCACAAAAAGGCATACTTCACCTCCTGTCACCTTCTTGATACTGGCAGTTAGTGTAGTTTCTGTAGAGCAGGGTTTGATTTTCTCATTCCTCATTTCCCGAGGGTGTGACCTTTAGCAAGTCACTTAATCAGACATTGCTTCCACCTCCTGGTTAACAAATAGCTATTATTATTATTATTATTATTATTATCCCAGCCTCTGTTCCTTATTACTCAGTCTTATGTTTTTCCCTCTGCCTGTTGCTCTCAACTTACCTATTTTCCTGTCTACCCTTTTCTACCTTATTTATTTGATGAACAGTTTGGGCCCTTTGCTGTACATGTACAGTGATGTGCTGCGCAATGCTGCCCTGCCTGTGGCTGTATCCCGTGGTGCAGTGTTGCTAGCTGTGGCATTGCATGCTGCCATGTGTACTTTCTTGGGTAGGGAGGGAACATTTATTTATGATGTCATATATGCTGGCCCTGCCTGCTGTGGCAGTACTACTCCTATATTGTCCTGCCGTGGTACAACTTTACCTCTTAATGCTGCCCATCAGTTTATTATGGGACTTAACCTTTGGTGTGCTGACACTAACCCTTACATGTTACATCAATCTGGCTGCTTTGTACAGGGATCACCTTTGGATTTACTGTACAGATGCACTATGTAGTTTTATAATCACAGTGTTAAATCTGTATATCAGGAAGCCCTTCATACTGACTAAATCAGTACTGCACATATGTAGTCAATACAAGTGGATTGGACAGTGTGCGTGTATATATGTCTGTGGTGTGTTTGTATATAGGCATGCATATATATATATATATATATATATATATACACACACACATATATATATATATATATATATATATATATATATATATATAGGCTCATATAAGCTCATAAGTTGGTATTAGGTACAAGCCTAGCCATAACAATTCCCTGGACATTTCTTCCCACAATATTTACTTCCATGGATTCCTGTCTAGCAGGGCAACTGACATGATCCCCACACACACACACATATATATATATATATATATATATATATATATATATATATATATATATATACGGGTCTACTTTCATAGACCGAAGCGCCACGTCACCGACACCCGGAAGACCGAGACGGAACGACCGAAGAGGTAGGTAACCGACAACGCGATATCCCGACGGCTGAGAGACCGACAACGGCAGCGTGTGAGCGCGATACGGTAAGTGTACAAAAGTGAAAGATGTAGTATTGGGGAGCGGACAGGTAAGTGTACGATAGCGAGGGATTGTAGGATAGGGTGTGGGAAAGGTGAGTGTGCGGTGGTGTCGGACTAAGGGTTCCGGTGAGGTAAGTGTGTGGAAGTGACGTAGAGCAGTGTAGGGTAGTGTTAAGTGTGTCAGGGTTAGAATGCGGGTTGAGTGAGTGTGCGATAGTGACGGGCTGAATGTTTTAGGGTGGGTTAAGTGAGTTAGGGTTAGGGTGCAGGTAGGGTGAGTGTGCGATAGTGACGGTGTTGGGGTTTAGGGTGTTTTAAGTGAGTTAGGGTTAGGGTGCGGGTTGGGTAAGTGTGCGGTAGTGTCGGACGTTAGGGTTAGGGTTTAGGTTACGGTTAGTGGATATGTTGTTGTGTGCAATGTGTAGTTTGCGTCTTTTGTGTCGGTGTTGTGGTGTTCGGTATGTTTAGTTTTTGGTGTGGTGTGTTTTCGGTTGTTTGGGGTCGGGAAGATGTGTGTCGGCGATCCGTACGTTCGGTCTATGAAAGTAGACCCATATAGACACACACACACACACACACACACACACATACTACTTCAAAGTTTTGAAGTTTCTAAACTTTGAATTTCTTACGGTCAAGACCATGAGATTGAAGTTTTGAAACTTTGAAATGTAAATAAAAAAATAAAAACAAAAAAATCTTCACATTATTTCTCCTGTAACAATAACAAAACTAATACTTAGACAGTAAAATATTTACATTTTCATGGTACAAGCTACAAATTAACTGAATATTTGGCAACAGTTTTCTTTTGAATTTCTCACTTTTCTCACACGCGACAAACACACTTATACACCATGGCACAGCAGATGCTGTTATCCTTAACATCAGGCAGTGGTTCTGCATTTCTGTACGTCAGGCTTTTCCCACATCTTAAATCTTATTATGGCCTCTTCTTCCATTGTTACTACATTCGATCCACCTGCCCATCTGCTGGAAAGCTATTATTCCCAAGCAGTTCATCATTCTGTAAAGCACACGTCTATTCTTCCTTGTTGCTCACTGATTGGCTGCACAGTGTGGGAAACTCCACTGAGCCGGAGACCCACAGGTCTCCCAGACCCAAGAGATGTATAAATACAAGGGAATCTCGCGTCTCAGCCTCCAGACTCCTACCTTACAGAAAACTGGCAATGACTGTTACTGGACAGAAAGAGACAAGAATGGCACCGGGCAATGTGCGCTCAGTTTATACAAATGATCTGAACATTAGCAAAGAAAATAATAAAGTAAGTATTATCAGCATATTAATGTAACATATGAATGACACATTTTTTTTTTCATTTATATTCGTAATGCAGTTGGAAATAAATAGCTAATAATGTTTTTGTCACTATATTTTAGAAGAAATGTATACAGCAAAAGAGTTATTAAAAAATCACATTTCTCGGTAAAAAAAATAACATTTGCAATTACACAAGTTATTATGCATAATATTAAAAAAAACAACAAAGTTTGCATGTTTCAGAGTTACTATTAACATTTACAGCATAATATCTAAAGTATATTTTATTAAAAGCATCTTCTAGCCTTAGAACATTTAATTTGCAATTTTAAAAAGGACTGTCTATTCAAATCTTCACTTCTCTGTACAGCTTAGAAAACCTATAGTGGAGAAGATGAGGAGAAACTGTATTAACAGCATCATTCAACAGCTAAAGGAGTTATTAGAAAAAGAGTTCAAGAGAAAGGAGCCCAGTTTAAGACTGCAGATAGCAGACATCCTGGAAAACAAAACCAACTTCAGGACCAAAGTAAGTTACTTCTGTGTTTTATCCATTGTAACTGTAATACGTAGGTTACACAGCAGCTTACTTATGCTGTTGACAGAGGGTAGCCTCTTTACTGTACTAAAGTGTACTTTTGGGTAGGTTTAGACAGATATGCACTAAGTTAATAATTCAGTGATACAATATTGCCTGTCAGATTGCATGCCCGAATTTCATTGAATGCTGTAGGTATGTTACTCATTCTATCAGCAGAAACCAGAGTTTTTACAGATAAAGTGTGCTGTGTAATAAGAGAGACGGAATATGTTTCAAATCACACAAGTTCTCTAGCGTCTAACAGTGGTAAGCAGAGTGTGGGATGTAATCTTTCCCTGCTCCAGGCAGCCACTGTTTTCTAGCAAATAATACAATAATGTCACAAGAAATTCTAATTTCACTGTACATCTTGCAGACGTGCAGCTTTATATTAAAACAAAAACAAGATAAAGCATAAAACATTTAGCATAGAGATTGAATTAATGTTTATTTTTTCCTTAAGTGAAAATACATTTGAAAACAGTGGTCTTGTAATTATGTTTTTGTACTAAATAGCTAATGATATAGGACATATTTCAGTCACTTATGCGCATTACTAAACAATTTTTCTGGTTGATTAATTTCTTTCTAATCACAGATTGCCTCTGTAAAAAGGGAATTAACTGTGTCAGTGGATTTATAGTTTTTCGTTAAATTATCCTGAATACTGATACACAGCTTAAAGAAGGCAAATCACCAGACTTATTCCAATAAGGAGAGGGGTGGGGTGGAGTATTCTATTTAAGGCTTTCAAAAATATACCACAAAATGTGAAATGTGTTATAATATTGAGTCATAATATACAGGCATCTAAACATGGTTATCTTTGTTTTTTTTTTAGTTGCAGGATCATTGCAGAAAAGTTCCCACCAAGATTTCTGAAAAGGTTATATTAGATGTTTACAGAATACACTTGCTTTTCTTTCCCTCCATGAGTTCAACCCGGACGTCAAAACTCAAGTTCTGAATTACTTCCAGCAAGGTCCCACTGTAACTACACATGTGCATTCTCCTGTATCTCATTCTTCATCTCCTTCATGTCAAAGCCTTCTAAACATGGTCCACGCTTCTCCTCCTCCGCCTCCTTCATGTCAAGATCTACTAACCCTGAACACTCTGAACAGCACCAAAATGTTATGGAGACCCTGGTTGTTGTTCTTCTTCTTTTGGCTTTTCCCGGTTAGGGGTTGCCAACAGTGGAACTCCGGTCCGCTAATGATTGGCATTAGATTTTTACGGTGCCAATGTGCCAGCTCGATGCTCAACCTTCAACGAAGGCACACCCATTTACACATGTCTTTTGAATGCCACTCGACCACGGGGAGGACATGCAGACGCCACACAGAAGACCTTGGTAAAGATAGGAATAATTTCTAATAAGGATGTAACTTCTGAAACTTGAGGAAGCTAATACTCTATGAGATTCTGTACCATGTTTTTATGTAGGAAACATGGGTTTCCCCCAAAGGCTTACAATTTTAAAGTGACTGCAGTACTTTGTAGCCGTTTCCTTCATATTGAAGGCTGTCAATCATGGATAAAGTGGTTACTTAAATTTGTTGTGATATAAGGTTCACCTTTAACTGTTGTAACACTGTAAAGTGTGAACAGTGTCCTTCCTATTGAAGGAACATGGTATTATGTTATTATTAGCATCTCAGCATTATCTATAATGTTTATAGCTAAATAAACTGATTATATCAGTGGAGCACATAATACATGGAGTGAAACTCCACCTATTTTTATGAAATACATTACTTTTGTTTTTAACTTATTTATTGGAAATTAATACTTAACATTCCATGAAGGACTTTTTCCTAGTTAAAGGAATGTTTTGTTGGTTTTATCTGAAAACCTGAAATGCAAGAAGTAGTCTGTTTCCTTCATGTTGAAGGCCCTTATGGTATGTTTTAGATGTATCTGTTTTGCAACAAACAGTACAAGATCCATACATTGTATACTTTCATACTGAGAGATAACTCATGTGAATAACTGCTGAGCAGGAATTAATGTATTGTTTATGACGCTGACAATAATGTGACTTTGTATAGCAGATGTTTTAAAGTAAAGAACACAGCATGAAATTAAAAGGTTTTATTTACTATGTGAGACATCTGTAGGAGTATGATAATTATTTAATGTGTTTGTAAAAGCTGAAGTACATGAATATCCCAAATACATTAGTGTATTATTATTATTATTCATTTCTTAATTAGCAGTAGCATTACATGTTACATGTCTTTGCTGCTTATCACATAAAAATGCATTAAATGTATGCTGTACAGATTGTATAGCAAAGTAATAATCTTAATCAGGTTCGGAAATTCCCCAACTGTTATATAATCCTAACAATATGCTGCCTGAACTTAAACATATTCCATAAAATGGAAAAGTTATAGATATGTTATATGCCACAGACTGAAATCCAGCTATAAAAAGTGAATTGTAAAATTTGTTGGAGGTCAGGTTAAACTGGTATATATTTATGTTTTACATACTGATTTCATGTAGTATATGCGTTTGCATTAACATTTGTTATTTTTATTCTGTTGTATATTTCAATAAATTGCTTAAACATTACTTTGTTTTCCCCTCTGGTATATGTTTTATTCAACTTGATAAGGAATATGTAAGAACATTTCAGAGTTGAAGGAGGTCAGCAGATGGTCAACTTGAGATAATCTGTGTCAGACAGAAAGTAAGTCCACTGTAGGGCAGAAAGATAAGTTCTTGATTAAATGAGATTGGAACTGTATCCAGTACACAAAGAATTTGGAGCAGTATGCATGAGTCAACTCTTATCTGCTAATAAGCATTCATTCATACAGCAAACGTAGTATAGAAACAAATATCAGAACACTAAAGGCTCCAAGTAAAAGTTTGATACTGCAAATTACTAACCTTATTTTCAGTTTTTTTCAGATGTGTTGCATTATGAGGTATATCACTCATTTACATTTTTAAAAACCCTTTGTATACAAAGGCCATTTTCCAGAATGTTCAGTTGCATTGTAAAGAACAAATTCATAATCGTGTGCGAATGCTGTCTGTTCCAGGAATGTTGCAAACATCAGAACATATCATTCCAACATGTTTTGCACTTCCTGTACAAAAGCCGGTATTTTGTCACATGTTTTTGCTTACTCTTCATATGGTGAAAGTATGTAAATTATCTTTTTATCTGGCTTACTCAAGTGTTTTATTACAGCCAGATAACATTTCCAAAATGGTAAACTCTGACAGACTGCAGATCCAAAACCATTACATGGAGTGTTAGGCACATATTTTTACTGCTTGTTCACATGTAATAACTTGCGGTTACATCTTAAAAAAGCATGCCAATGCAGAGAAGAGTAATCTGAAATCTACCCCATAAAACTCAATCCTGTTATTTCTCAAAAGATTTCTCCAGCAACTTACTCTATAACTATGGGCAGTGAATAACACTAACAACTACATTACCTCTGCTATTTAGCCTGTGTTATGCAAGCTGAAACATTGTTTTATAAGTAATGTGAGATGTGAATAGGGTAAAACGAAAATTACCTCTGTGATCTTTGGCAGAGTTTACTGAATGGTTTCTGAATACCAAATATCTAGGTGGTACTATAGGGGAAAAATAACTCTGGGAAAAGAAGTGTACATTGGAGGGTGCAGTTTTCTTTTAAGAAAAAAGTCAGTTGTTTAAGCACAGAACTAGATTCAATGCCAAAAGAAGTGTCATTATGAGAAAAGAATAATGCCACAGAGTTTAGTATAATTTATTTTTATTCCACTTGCATGAACAATGATTACAGCAGACTGAGCTTTTACAACATCCATCAAAAAACAAAGCAGTCAATGAAGTGCCATGTCAGTGTTAAAATATGTAACATGGTATGAACAATGGATTTCAATGAAAATACACATACTAAGAAATTGTCTTGACAATAAGAACCAGGAACATTAGTGATGGGACATTTAACCATATATTTTCTAGCAAAAAAAAGTTCAAATAAAAGCAATGAAGATGGAGTAATTAATACAACCGAAAACTCCCTACAGAGCTCTTAGAATGAGTTTACATAACATAAATGCCATCATGTCTCTGATATATCCAAATTAAAGGTTATCTGTTAGGATAAGGAAGCAGGAAGTCCTGCTATATTAACTTCACTGTAAATATTCACATACCAGTCCTAATCCATGTTTGAAAGTATAGCATCATGAATGCACAATATGCTAGTGTTAAATAATGCGCCCCCATCTGTGAAATTCGATCCATAATCCATTTTACACATAACATACTCATACCAAAACTGAGCATCCTTCAGTATCCTAATAAAGCACTTCTGAAGTAAATCCTGCTAAATATCTAAAACTATATTGTGCTTACCTAGTTGTATTTCGCAGGTAACTTAGAAATTAAAATAAAATCTCCATCTGACTACTTACTCATAATGCATCTGCAATAATCATTGTTTAAATGTGAATAACATGATAGATGTCTTGTAAAATTCCACCGTTGAAGTATAAGCAGGGTATGTTGAAGAAAATAATTATATTATTGTTTTAAGCATAACCTAAATGACAAACCTATCCATCTAACTATCATAATGCTTTCACCTGGACTGTTTACTATATAAATTATTACTTCTTTTGGAAATGCAGGTGATGGCAAAAGTACAGTTTTGTACCTACCATAAATGTAGATGTTCGAGTGTAGACACTGCTGCAGTCATTACACTTGGGTTATCCTGCCGTCAGGCGGTTCCCCAGTCGGCCTGAGTTCCAAAGTTTTGGTCTGGCATTGGTTGCTGTTGCTTCTTCCCTGACGTCAGTGCGCCAGGGGGATATAAGATGCAGCCGACGCCATTTTCTTCAGTTTTTCTTGCCCCAGATGTCAGGTGCCCCCAAATAGGTAGGCCTTGCAAATTGCTAGTGAAATATATAATAGAAAAGCAACCAACCATTTTTAATTACCAGCAAATACTCCCTTTAGGGATCCGTGTTGTAATGAGCAGAAATGGCTGAGGCATGAATCTTGATGGATGAGAAGGAGAGGCCCTTGTCCAGCTTCTCAGTTAAATATTGAAGTATCTGAGGAATGTTTGGTACAAGAGGGTCAAGGTTGTGTGCTTGGTTCCAGGCACAGAATCTCTTCCATTTATCCGAGTAGGCTTTCCTGGTGCTAGGCCTTCTGGCCTCCAGAATGACATCCATAACAGCTTTGGAGAGGCAATGCTTGCTTGGTTAAGGAATTTTCCATGCAGCTAGATTTAAGGTCTTTAGCTGGCTGTGAAGTATGTGATTGTTGTGTTGTGTCAACAGCTGTGGGATGTGAGGCAAAATCCAGGGTGGTTCTTGTGCTAAGTTCTTTAGGATTGGGTACCAGTGCTGGCGTGGCCAGTCTGGTGCAATCAGGATCATCTTTGGCTCTTCCTGCCTGGCTTTTATGAGTACCTTTGGAAGGAGAGGTAAAGGAAGGAAAGCGTATACTTGTTGTTTCCAGCTGAATGAGAGGGCATCCACTTTCCATGCTTGTGGATGGTAGCTCCTTGTGCAGAATTTCTGTAGTTGGCAGTTCACTGGGGTTGCAAACAGATCTATGTCTGGTTCCCCCATTTTTGTGCTATCATTCTGAATATTTGTTGACTCAATTGCCATTCGTGAGGATCCATGAAGTTTCTGCTTAGGTCGTCTGCCAGTGTGTTTTTCTCTCCTGGCAGGAGTTGTGCCTGTAGATGAACTTGGTAGTTTAAAGCTGTGTTCCACAAGTTCATGGCTTGTCTGCAGAGGGGGTAGGAGTGTGTGCCCCCTTGCTTGTTTATGTACCACAAAAATGTGGTGTTGTCTGTCTTTAGTAGTAGTTGTCCTGGATGTAGCAGGTCCTTGAAAGATATAATTGCATTTTGTATAGCTAGCATCTCTTTTTGATTGATGTGGAGATGTCTTTGTTCTGCGGGCCACTCGCCCTAAATACATTTTCCTGCTATGTGTGCTCCCCAGGCGTAATCCGATGCATCTGTTGTCAGTGTCTGCCTGGCTGTGGGTTGAGTAAAAGGCAGTCCCTTGTTGATGTGACAAGCTTGAGCCCACCATTGAAACTCCTGTTGTAGGCAAGGAATTATTGGTATAACTGTTTCCAAATTTTGACAGTGTTGAGACCATACACTCTTTAGGTACCATTGTAGTTTCCTCATATGCAGTCTGGCATATGGAATTAGTAGAATGCAAGATGCCATGTAGCCCAAGGCTTGCAGAATATTTCTTGCAGGGAGTTGGGTCTTTGTTGCCATTAAATGAAAATACTGAGTCAATTGTCCTTGCTTGTCTGGCGTGAGATAAACCATCTGGGCCATTGTGTTTAAGCTGGCACCCAGGAATATTATCTGTTGTGAGGGCACTAGTTTTGATTTCTTTTCGTTTACTGTGTACCCCAGGCAACTTAATAACTTTTTTACATACGCCAGATGCTTTAGAAGAATGTCCTTGCTCTCTGCTTGGATTAGGCAGTCGTCCAGGTATGGGTAACTTTGAATTCCTTTTTACCTGCAAAATGCAATTACTGGTGCCAGGCACTTTGTGAAGACCCTGGGCGCAGTAGATAAGCCAAAGGGCAGTGCAGAGAATTGATAGTGCATTGAACCTGCTAGAAATCTGAGGTATCTTCTGCAGTTTTGTCTGATAGGGACATGCAGGTATGCCTCTTTGAGGTCCAAAGTCACGAGCAAAGCTTTCTTGCCCAGCATGGGAAGAAGCTGCTGTAATGTCAACATTTTGAATTTTGGAATATCCAGGTAAGTGTTCAGAGAAGAAAGGTCCAGAATGGGTCTCCAGGCTTTGTCCTTTCTGGGAACCAGAAAGAGTCTTGAGTAAAATTCTTGTCCTTGCTCTTGTGGTGGTACCTTTTGAATAGCTCTCATGTCCATGAGTGCTGTCATTTGTTTTTGAGCCTCTGCCCATTGATTTGGTGGCAGATTTGGCATTCCTTTTAACCTTGGAAGAGGGTGGAAGTGGAACCTGTAACCTTGAGATATGATGTTGAGAACCCATTTGTCTTTGGTGATGCAATGCCAATTGTGATAGAAAAGAGCCAGTTTTCCTCCTAAGGGGGCTGCCAAGAGAGAGCTGTTTGGCAGCTGTAGTGGGAAGTAATTGAGACTTTTTTTATAAGGTTGAGGTCTGTCTTCTCCTTCTTTCTGGCCTGGTGCACCCCATTGTTGAGGTCTGTAAGGGCCTTGTGTCTGACCTCTACCTCTTGGATGTCTATATCTGCCCCTTTGAGGTCTGTCTATGACTGGAAAGGACCAATTTTTTGTTGGCCAATTTCTGCTAAAACGAGGAGGTTGAACCTGTAAGAAATCTTTGACCATTTGCATAGATTTTGCCTTATATTCCATCTTTTTTAATACCTCCTCTGCCTTAACTCCAAACAATACATCCCGTTGCAAAGGTGCATCCAGTAATTTGGCCTTAACATGATCTGGTAACGTATGTTCTTTTAACCAAGCATGCCTTCTAATGGCAGAGCCTGTAACTGCTGCTCTACAGGAGGCCTCTAAGGAATCAAAACCACATTGCAAAGTATGTTTTCCCACTTGTTCAGCTGCATGCAATAAATCCTGCATTTCTTTCAAATTAGGAGGATCTGAATCTGGAAGCATCTTTTGTTTCAACTGAGACATTAAAAATTGCTGATATTTTAGCATGTGAAACTGGCAATTTAAGGCTCTAATGGCTAAAGTTGCAGATGTATAAACTTTCTTGCCCCATCTGTCTAGTGCTCTAGAATCTCTATCAGAGGGGACTGGGTTTTTAGCTGATGAGGCCTTAATCCCTTTGGGTCCCTGAGAAATAGTTTCAGAGTCAGCAACAGGGCTTTTGTATAGAAATTTGTGAGAGTCAGGGACTCTGTAATATCTATCTGGCTTAACTGGGGCTGGTGGTAAGGAGTCAGGGTTTAAGCTGGATTCAGTGTATACATCATCCACAATATCTAACACCGGCGGAATAGCAAGGGGTCTGTGTTGAGGCAATAAAAGGAAGTCTCTGAGCCTCTTCTTGGATTCTGAGTAATCCTGGCCTTCCCAGTGGAAGTGCTCCCTCATGGTATGTAAGGTCTCCCCAAAGGAGTAGTCCTCAGTCGGAGAGGCTGATGGAATGGATTCCTCAGCATCAGAATCCTCTTAAGGGGGTAAGGAATACCCTAGGTCTGAGGATGAGTCAGAGGAAATGGACACATGGTCTGAAGATTCATAGTCTGCTTCTTGTCTGGGCCTTTTATCTGGAGGGGGTTGGGAAACCCTGATCAGGGTGATTAGGTCTTCGGCCATTTTTAGCATTTGTTTCTTAGGCATGGAAGCCTGCCCTGGAGATTGCTGTGTCTGTTTCTTTGCTTTTATGGGAGGCTTAGACTTAACAGAGGGTTTAATTGTTAACTGGGTAGGTCTGAAAACACCCTCTGAAGCTGTGGATTGTTCAGCTACTTCGGTTCCCTCTGCAGGATTAAGCTCGGTAATTTGAATTGCAGGAGCATCCGAAGGCCCAGCCAGCTCCACGTGGGAGTCGGAGGTGGTCTGTGGTTCTATTGAAGCGGTCGTCAGGGGCTACATAGGCCCCTCGCTGAAAACTGGAGAACCGGCGACTGGCCTAGAAGAGGCCTCGTCGTCAGTTTTGGGCCTCGGATGCCTGTCCTTGTCCTTGTGTTTTTTTATGAATTCCGGTCGTCGGAATTTCTGACGGCATAGTGTAATTACATTTTCTGTCAAAATAATGTTGGGCAAAATCAAACCGACGTTTAATAGTGCGCTTGTTAAACCTAGCACAAAACCGACAACCAGTGACGTCGTGGTCTGGGCCTAGGCATGGGATACAGTAGGAGTGGAAATCCTTATGAGGTATTTGCTTCCCACAAGAAATACAATTATTAACTTTTACTGACATCGGTCTGAGGCAAGAAAAAGTTTCCCCAACGGGGTACTTAGCTTTTTAGAAGACTTCGGTTCTGGATTTGGCATGAAAATCTCAGGAGTCGGCCGACCGGCACTTGCGAACTGCTTCTGCTTTGGGCACCGCGCGGCAAGAAAGACTGGAGAAAATGGCATCGGCTGCATCTTATATCCCCCTGGCGCACTGACATCAGGGAAGAGGCGACAGCAACTGATGCTGGACCAAGACTTTGGAACTCAGGCCGACTGGGGAACCACCTGACAGCAGGATAATCCAAGTGTAATGACTGCAGCAGTGTCACACGATGAACATCTTATATTTCAGGAGTGGTGTTCACTGACTATTATGTTGCGCATAGCCAGCCTTTCTATTGCTAAATGAGTATCTGCAGTTTCAGCATTTGTTGTGAGGTTGCCAGACAATTTTTGGCATGTACTTCTGTAGGAAACAACTGTGATGTATTGTTTAGCACATCAGCAACCTTTTTATCCGATTGTTGTGCCAAAACCCAATCCTGTTATTGTTTCCTATCTGCTTGTTAAATATTGTCTGATTAGCATTATAGTGTTTTAATTCATCAGGTACATCAATACGAATAACTAGAAATGCAGGTAGTGATAGGTATGATTCCTTGATGATGGGCACTGTATGAAATAAACTACATTGGTCCATATCATATGCAGTTACTGTGCTTATGATTGACAAGTTTTTCTGAGGTGTTGTATTGCATTCTTATTGTCTGATGTTGTGATGTCAGCCATTAGCCATGTTGCATTGCTCATCTCACTTGCATATAGCTGTTGATATTTCCACTGCTTATTCATGAAAAGGAATAGTCTTCCTCCTCGCTCTGATTCCTCTTGTGGCACCCATGCAGTTCACGACTGCAACAGGCTCATGCTCTTAGTGAACTTACTATCAAGCCCAAAAATCCAAAAACTCATAGAGATTGCATCTCTGCTGCCCCAAAATATCTGCTCTGCAAAGAGTGGAATGGAAATCCTTACAGCCATAACCAGTGTGATTCCATCAATCCTAACCTCTTTTCAAAATGAACCTTAGAAAGTCACAACTACTCTGAGATTTTGAAGGGACCTCTGGTCAACCGTTTGTCAAGAACACCACCAAACCATGCTAATTTGATCGCCTTCAGAGAATATAACAAATATCAACATAAATCCAAGAAGATGAAAACCACAGAGATGAAGGAGAGAGAGAGGCTAGTCTTCGGGCCTCCATTGGAGCAGAAGTTAAAGCAAGGTACTGCTGTTATTCATGGGATGTCAAAATTACACAGCTGTGATTACACTTGAGATTACCTCTGGATGGACACCTCAACTCAATTGTGTCAGGCACACATATAAATAATGGACCATGGAACTTGTATTTATATGGCAGACTATCTGTATTAGTATGTTCCAAGGCATGTGTCAGTGTTTTATATTATAGGTCCAATTCAAAATGATATGCTGTTGGTTGTCACTGTCAGCTTACAATGTAGCAATTACTTTGAATGTAAATACAGGTTGTTATTGCATGATAATCTGTCATGTCATGCTTATCTTGATGTGTCATTTGAGAGATACATACTTATCTATATATGTGTGTGTTTTGCTGTTATGCATGTCTGCGTTTCTGGTATACTGATAACTATTCATTCTTGCACATGTAATAACAGCATTTTCTCATATAAACTGTGTATTACATGGCACATAATGCAGTGGGGTAATTAAGAACTGTCTGTGATGGACACAGTGTCCCACACGTGGCCTTCTGTTGATATCATCCATACACTTTGATAATAGGACATTGAGAATGTTGCATGATCCTGATCTTATACCTGCTACCTTCAACTATTTATAATATATAAAATATTTAGAAACATTATTTTATTTATTTTATTTATTTTATTTTACATTTGTTAACCGGGCTAGTCTAGCTGGATACATATCCGTTTTCAGTAGAGGCCCGAGGAGAAAAGCTCCAAACAAACAAAATAGTCAGTACATGTTCAAATAGATACAAAATAGTGTTACAAAAAAAAGAGAGTACAAATAACATTTACAAGATGAAAAAATGACATAGAAATTATATAGGAGAAAGATCATGCTGTTGGTTATACATAGGATTAATTTCACATAGGAATGTAAAATAGACTAGATCAGGTATAATCCTCATTGATATTAGGAATGAGTGATTTTAGAGATCTGGATAAGAGAAATGGGCTAGGAGGAAGTGGGACTAGTAGGGTATGAGATATGTAGTTAGTCAGGTGCACGACAAGGGCATAACCATTGTGTTGTGAGATATTCTTTAAGGTTGTTTTTGAATTGAGTGCGTGAGGTTGCAAGTCTTAGGTAGTTTGGCAAGGAGTTCCACGGCTTGCCAATGGAGTTAGCGTAGAGGGCATCCCCACCTGAGTTCTTAGCTTTAATGGTTAGGATCAGGGTACTGTTAGATGATCGAAGACTATTGAGATTAGAGTACGGAGTCAGAATGCTGCATAGTGAGGGAGTTTTATCAGGATGGTTGATTATTTTGTAAGCCTCGGTGAGTTGGTTAAGTTTGAGGAGATTAGGCAGTTCTAGCCAGCCAAGGTTCCTCAAGTTAAGACAATGGTGGGTTCGATAAGGGGAACCTGTTATAAATCTAGCAATGTGGTTGTAGGCAAGAGAGAGCATGTTAAGTTCACGTTTATTGAGGAAAGAGAGGACCGGGGAAGCGTAGAGGAGGGAAGAGAGGAGATGGGTACGGGCAATGGTTAATTTGGTAGAAGGAGTTTAGAAGTTTTTAATTCTGTACATAGATCCTAGTTTTTTGTTAACAGACTTTATGGTTTGAGTAATGTGTATGTCGAATTTGAGCTTATGATCAATGGTAACTCCAAGTAGTTTGGTACTGGTGACAGGGGTTATGAGGGTCCCATTGTTGGATTTAACATGGAAGGTTATATTGTTAGTGTTTGGGAGTTCTTTGCCATGGGATGAGAAAACGTTGGGGAAGAATAGTAATAATTTCGTTTTAGTTGGGTTAAGTAGGAGTTTCAAGTCGGTGAACCATTTTTCAACTAGAGAAAAACAATGTTGAGTGATGGTTTGGAGATTCAAGATGGAGACGTCTGAGCAGATTAGGGTGGAGTCGTCGGCATATTGTATGCAGGTGGATTTAGGGATGACTGATTGAAGGTCATTTATGAAGATGGAAAACAGAAGTGGACCCAGTATGGAGCCCTGAGGAACACCTATGGTATTTGGGAGTAGTCCTGATATACAGTTTTGCCACAGGACAGCTTGTTGCCTACCCGTGAGGTAGGCCTTAAACCAGTTTAGTGCTGGTGTGTCCAGATGCAGGGTTTCAAGGGTGTTAAGAAGGAGCTGATGATTGACCATATCAAAAGCTTTTGATAGGTCCAAAAAGAGGGCAGAGGATATAAGTTTGTTGTTGCGATTGTTATTGATGGAGTCAACAAAGGAAAGGAGGGCGGTAGTTGTACTATGGTGGGGGTGAAAGCCGTGCTGGGAGTTGGACAAGAGATGATTAAAGGTTAGGTAGCGAAGAAGTTGCTTGTGGATGCATCTCTCCATGATTTTCGCTATTGGGGATAGTATAGCTATTGGTCTATAATTTGAGGTTTCCATGGAGGTACCTCCTTTGTGAAGTGGAATGATATAAGAAATCTTCCAGATAGAGGGGATGTTCGTCTCAGTTATAGTTCTATTGATAAGGATTGTTATTGGCTAGTCTATTACTTCAGATGCAATTTGTAAGAATTCTGCAGGAAGGTGGTCAGCCGCTAGGGTGGTTGGTTTGAGTTTTTTTAGGAGGGTACATATATAAGAGGAAGAGACTGGCTTTAAATTGAAGGGGGTAGGGGTGTCGACGTGCTGTTGAACAGCAGATGGGGGAGTGGAAGTTAGTTGACTGGCTAGATTTTGGATAGTCTCAGTGAAGAAGGAGTTGAAGGTGTTGGCTACTTCTTCCTGTCCTTTCTCTATCAGTTTCTCGGGGGTTGGGGTGGAGGTTTTACCTGGGTGCAGAAGGTTGTTAAAACCTGCCCAGAATTTCTTTGGGTTGTTCTGGTGTTTTTGCTGGAGGTGGCAGAAGTATTGTTTTTTATCTTGGGTAACAGCTGTTTTAGTGGTGTTTCTTAGTTGTTGAAATTTAGTGCGATCTTGGGAGGTTTTTGTGGCTCTCCATTTATCCCAGGCTTGGTCACGAAGTTTGATTTTGGTTTTGGTTTCTTTAGTTAGCCAAGGTGCTATACGAACTTTGGATCTAATTTGTCTATGTGGGGCATGTGAGTCAAGTATCTTAAGGAATGTGTCATTGAAGTGTGACACACTCTCATCGAGTGGTAGGGTTTTTAGTATGGACCAGTTGCAGGATTTCAGGTTGGCAAGAAATAGTTGTGGGACGAATTTCTTTTTATTTCTGATTAGTCTATATAGGGGGGGGTTAGAAGTTGGGCATTTATGTTTAATGATATAGGTTATTAGGTGATCACTGAGGTCACTGGGAAGGGTACCTGTGGTGTAGTTGTTTGAGTCCCTATTAGTAAGGATCCAGTCAATGATGCTTTCTTTTTGAAGAGAGTTGCCTATTCTAGTTGGGGATAGGATGGTTTGGGAAAAACCATGTAGATTGATAGGTTGTGGAGTTGTATGGGTAGAACAGAGAGACCAGTCTATGTTAACGTCTCCAAGTACTATGGTTTCTTGTGGGTAGCTGGTGGATAGCCAGCTCAGGGTTTGCTCCAGGTTTTCTGTGTTGTTCCCTGGTGGGATATAAGTTACAATGAGGTTGATGCGTTTTTGAGAGTTTAAGCAGATCTGTAGGGCAATAATTTCTAGGTTAGAGATTATAGGTGGTTGAATTGGATTCTTAAGGATATTCAGGGTATTTTTAAACATAACAGCTATTCCTCCACCTTTTTTTTTTGCACGATCAGCCCTAATAATATTGTACCCGGGTGGGAGGATCTCTTCATTCTTAGTAGAGGGCTTTAGCCATGTTTCGGTTAGACACATAATGTCAGGTGAATGAGTAGCTATAATGGCGTGAAGGTTGTGAACTTTGTTGTTAATGCTTCTTAGGTTCAGATGTAATATTAGAAGGGAGTCAGTAGATTTTCGGGTTAATTTATTGGGGTGAGAGTCTGGCGTGGTGGTGGGACCTGGGTTAGGGTGAATATCGCCGTCGATGTTTATACGATTTTTTAGGTAAACTAATAATCTTTGTAGTTTAAATAGGATTTTGAGGTTAGCTTTGTTATGTGGAGATTTAGGGTAATGAAGTGTAGTGTTGACTAATTTGGGGGATACAAATTTGTCCTGGTATAGTGAAGGTGGAATAGAAATGACATGGTGATTGCATTGGGAGTTGGTGTGACGCTTAGGGAAGGGGATAGCTATAAGAGTTTGGTTTTCAAATGCTGTTAGGAAATAAGTGGTGGTGAGAAGTAAAGTTATTAGGGGGGGTTATAGTGAGAATGTATTTGGTCATGATGGAGATAGAAAAAGGGTAGTGGGAGAGGGATGAGACTTAGTGTAGAATTTGGTAATGGGTGTGGGCCTAGATGTGGGAGGAGTCGTGAGGTGTGACAGGGGAGCTTAGGATTTGCTAAGAGGGAAAGTGGGAGGGACTGTTTGTTCCTATAAGAGTAGGGGTACTGGGGGCGGGTGGGATAAGGGGGCAGGGAGGGGAGCGGAGCGGGCATACACCGCCAGAAAAATCACAGGGTCTTAGAGGGAACAGTAGTTAATGGAACTCAGTACAGAGGAGTTCAACTACAATTCTTTTCAAAGCTACAGATAAGGAGACAGATTTGGAGGCGCTTTGAGACTAGAACGCTTAACTTCTGAATTTATAAGATAGAAGCAATTTGCGTTTACCCTGTGGTTTTAAATGTTGATTGGGTTGGAGGTTTTGTTTTCTTTTTGATGGTAGGTTCTGTTTGAAGTAGTCGCTGAAGTTATAGGTCCCGATGAGCGTGATTTTGGGTCTTGGTAGCCTCGGAGTGTTAGGTACGGGAGGGGGGCTTCCACACTTTTGCAATGCAGGAGTCCTTCATCTAGATCAGACCAACTTTTCAAGTCATGCAGCTGTAACAGTAGCCTTTATTTACCACACTTTTGCAATGCAGGAGTCCTTCATCTAGATCAGACCAACTTTTCAAGTCATGCAGCTGTAACAGTAGCCTTTATTTACCTGTAGTATCCTTCACTAGGCTTGTAAGCATGTATCAGAATGTTTCACTGGAGCCAACCATGTTCTTGTGTGAAGTGCACCATTGTTTCCTTTGAGACAGCAGGAAAACTTACCCAATATCACCAAAAAATCAAGCCAAGGCTTGTCTGTCCACATGATGCACCTAGACAATTATGGGACATATTGTCTGATAAATTTGTTTAAATGACATCTGTATTGTATTATGATATACCTTCAGCAAACATGTCACAGTTATTGTCATATTATTTTGTCATGTTAACAGCATAACACATCTTTCACAGCATTCAGGTGGCCATCACATAGTGTTTTACAACAGAGATGTACTGCACATGAATGTACGATTGGCAATGTTTTTTTACATTATTATGTATTGAAATGCCTTTCCTCACATACGTTCTTACAGTTATATACAGTCATACAATTCAGTGATGTGATATAATGAACCATTTCCTCCCATAGGTCATGTCAGTTTGTTTATGTCATGTAGTCCTAAATGTAGGTGCACACAGATTCTGCATATATTTTTTTGGTTTAACCTTGGCTGAACAGCTTGCTGATTGGACAAGTGAAGAGAGGATATGCCAGACCCCTGCCAGGAGACTCCAAGATGGAGGACACGGAAGGTGATGGGATGGACAATGATGACAAACTCCGACCTGCACATGCCATCGTTCCTGCTGCTTGCTGTCAGAGATGTCAACCGTCATGACAGGAAGACAATTTATGGGAAAAGATCTGGGAGGTGATGACAGACACTCTTCAGGTGTAGATGAGGGACCTGATGGGGAACTTTTTCAGGACATGTCATGGGCCATGTACGACTCTTGCTAAGGAAATCATTCATGATGTGCAACCCCATCAGGGTGGCCCCTCAGGACCATAATTATTGTCCATGTGATCCAATTATGTAATGCTGCCACTATAGTGTGTGTGCTTCCAAAAAATGTAATGTATAAGCACAATTTTGCGGACATACCATATTGCTGTCATGCATAGCTGATATAAGTTCAACCATACACTGTTGTTATCATGTCATAGGTAACATTAGGTTAAAAAAGACATATGGCACATATTAATGCAGTTCACATGCATTATGCAAATGCATTTATATGATGTGATGTACTTAAAACATACATTGATCCATAAAAGGTAGTGGTACTACACCTTAACTATGTGGTTGTGTGGTTATTCCTATGCATGTAATGCAACACAGTCTTATGTCCCAGTACACTTTGGCCCTGTATGTGACAGGTCTGACTGTTGCAGCTACCATGATGCAAGTGAGACACACTTGCTCTGCTTGTATTGTCCCACTGTATACATGGGTGGGATAACAGCAACTCAACAAAAAGTATTATTCACATATTTTTCACATAACACAGTAGGCTGGATCCATTTCCTTTACTTACATGTTATCCATGTGTATATACTGCACCCATTTCATTCTTAGTTGTTCTTGTTTTATGTCTGTTCAACAAACTAACTGGTCCTTGCCCATGTGATTCATATAACATTGTGTTGTCACATGATATATATATATATACAAAAACAACTTGTTTTTGTTTCTGTTCTGGGTGCAGGGGGGCTTGCCCCCCTGCTTATGTGTGTGTGAGTTGTGTATGTGTGTTTTTTTTTTGTTTATGTTGTGATGTGGGTATTGTGTTGTATGTTTAGTGTAGTGTGTGCGGTGTTTTCGGTTATGTGGTTTCGCGGTTTTTGTTTGTCGGTGTTTTGTGGATTCGGTTTTATAGTCTTGAGATACTGAAATTCGATATTTCAGCATTTCAAGGTTATAAAGTGAATCTATATATATATATATATATATATATATATATATATATATATATATATATATATATATATACAAAGACAACTTGTTTTTGTTTCTGTTCTGTGAGGTTTGTTCGTGGAGTGAAAATAAACATCTCTTGCTGATTTGCTGTGCCTGACTTTTGAGTTTACCAGTATGAGTTTGGGTACATTGACCACTTATTTTTATTTATATATTGGGTCCCTATTAAGTCAGCAAATGCAAATCCCGAAAGCATGGATCAGCAACTTTTTTCCTACGGAAAAAAAATTACTGGGCTGTTTTCGGGACTTTGCCATTTCCTCCACTGTGGTGCAATCTCGGAGTTGGTAGATTTAAGTAGGGGGGTGTGGGGGCATTTGTTGTGCCTGTTCCATTACTTTATCATTACAGTACATATTAGAGTGGGATAAGGAATATTATGTTGTGTACCTATGCATTTTGCTGTGAAATTCTGGCACATTATTTTGTTTGTGCAATATGCACACAGATATGTTTAGAACCATCAATTATCATGTCTACCCGTATGATGTGCCATTCACTTCAATGTAGCTTGGGTGGACTTCCACACCACTCCATGTGGTGAGCATATGCATGTGCATTGTGTCCCTTTGTATACAGTTGTTCAGCTTTATTGTGTGCCTTATTCATTTGGTTCAATTTATTTACTGATGTGGATCTTTGTTGTCCACCTCCCTTCCCCGTTTTACCTTTGTCATATATGTTGTACATATAAATGGCATATGTTTAATGTCCTCTACATTAGCATCATTGCCATATAGTTTCACTATTCAAATAATACCTTGTGCAACAATTTCAGCATTATACGCATGCAAGGCGTATGCAGGCAAGGTCATTTTTCCTGTTGTACTTGCGTTTTGAGTACTAAACAGAACATTTTTACTACATTTTTAGGCACAAGCTGGCATTTCTTATCTAGCATTATTTAAACTTTAATTACAGATTATTATTCCATGACATTGCTGTGTGTGTGTGTCTGCTTGTGTGTATAGTGACTTTGCTTTCTGATTGGATTCTGTTAGTCTAGTGCAGATCACACATAAACAACACATCTGTGTTGCCTCCGAGACATGGTATATGTCTTTCACATATGCAGTCCATTCTGCATATATTTAGATTGTGTACACATAGTTGTGTAATACTATTTGGTTTGCTAAAGTACTTCTGATTGATATGGTGCTTCTTTGTTTGCCTTTCACATGCATAGTTGGAGGTTCTAGTCTATCCTCCACTTGGCTTCTCCTGCATTTCCATGGCTAGATTTGCTCATACATGCTATAACTTGGTGTCAGACTTTATTGGATTCAATATCCACTGCGTACTGCAATCACCATTTATTTTACTACAGCCCACTATTACAAGCAGTCATACTTCTTCAGGTTTGACTGTCACATAGTTTGCAACATCTCAGCACTTCATAATACATAGGTACGTCTGTATTTCTGCGTTGCATCATGACTGGTATGCATCCCAGCCCTGTTTGTCCATTTTCCATCACACATCTTGTATATTGTGCTATCTGTATAATTTACTTTGCATTAAAGTTTTTCCATCCTTTGTGTGTCAGGTGTAGTGATATTTGTTAGATGTTTATCCCTGCTGTTTTCCCTTCTATTCCACTTTCCCTGTCTTTTCCATTCCTTCTATTCTCCAAAAAAAAAAAAAGTGGCCTGTTCTCACCATAAAAAAAAAAAAAAAAATACCCACACCCCCTCTGACTATCCCTTAGATTTTCCTATTTCAGCATGACTCTTGTGCGCCTCTTTTTCACCATAACAACACATCTTCTTTTCTACTTCAATATTTCTAGTCCCACACTCATTGTTACCTACTGTTAGTGGCTAAGTGGCCATGATTGACCTTCACCTTAATTATTTTTTTATGTGGACATTTGTAGATTCCTTATATTATAATGAATGTCTACATAAGCATTACAACAAAATCCATAATTCTTTGTGAATATTATTCACTTGAATGTTGTTGCATGATATCCTTGGGTGTTTGTAAATATTTTTCAGCTAGTGGACAGATCGCTGCAGATTTGTCATCCTTTACTGATTTTGTGCTATTTGCATTGAGGTTGCATTATTTAAATTGATGGACATTGATAATGCATGGCCTGATTTATGAAACTCTTGTCTGGACATATATAGATTTGCCGTACATGCTTGTGAGTTCACCAACCTTGCTGGATATATCTGTTTTACAGTAAGTTATTCTATGAATACTAAGGCATATTAGCATATTACTTGTTTATCCACAAATTTTGCTCTGAATTCAGTGAAATGTGCTGGTGTGATGCCCCTGCACTGGCCCAGTAATCAAGGTGTCTCAATCCTCACCACTGGCAACAGCTAGGGGATGTACACACTGGGAGGATTACAAGTACACACACACAGTAAAGGTCAATTTCACTGAAAGAGCACATGGGCTGGTTTCTCCCTCTTTCTCCATATCCCCAATAAGACTGCTCACTGGCACAGCTATAGAGTTCAGATCTCAGCTGAGTGGCCAAGCTAAGACCTCCAGCACCCTCTCTGTCCAACCAGTGCTTCATGTCCCTACCCAAGTAACTGACATACACACGCTCTTTAAGGGTTGATTTATATACAAACACACGCATACTCCTGGGAAAGGCTGGCACAGGTTTACTAGCTATGCCCCCTTCTGCCCAGACTATGAGGTAGTTTTCACTGCCACCAACCACTCTCATCAGCTACTTTTAAGGCCCTTAACAAAGGGTGTCCAATCCTACTGTGTAATGTTACTATTAATCCAAATGGTAGTCTGACCAAGAGCAAAGCTATTTAGTAGTAGCCTGTATAGTGTCACCAAACACATCTGCAAGTACCCTGAGAGCTTAAATATGTCTCACAAATATCAGCCACAATGTTAGGTTTAAATATATTTAATAATAAATAATAAAAGGACACGACAACACTCAGAAACCCAACATAGTTCAAAATCACAGGGAATGTTTAAAAAACAATGCAAAACAGTCCCAAATAAATAAAGAAAAGATCTAAACTAATCTTTACTATATTCCTATCTGAGTCTATAAAGAGTTACTATGTCCTAAGAACTTAGAGAGCAAGGCAAGTGCAGATGGTGATGATGATGAGGGATGTTTCCAGGTCAAAGACAAAATGCACAGTCTCTCTCTGAGAGAGTTCTTAAATCAATATCAGATATTAGATATTACTGCTGGGTTAGCTTGGATGACATCACTTTTTGTCACCTGACAATTTCCCAGGGTAAACAGAAACTGACAGAATTTAACACCTCTGTGTTAAAATACATATCTCTCAGAAGTTTGCACATCTTGAAAGTCATAAAACAATAAAACACTTACAAAATAATGCAGAAGGCACCCTAGTTCTAGACATCTTGTCTCCTTGCTGCATTGAAACTAACTTTTATAACACAATTGTAAAACAACTTAATTTCAACTTATTTTCTTGACGTTTTGCAAGTTAATCTTCTATGTTCCAGCAGGGTATGCTGTAGTTACATTCTTGAAGCACAGTACTGTACAAAGCCTGTTCAACACATACTTCTATATAAATCATATAAATATTCACAAATGACATTATTTACAAAAGTCCAGATAGCTGGGCTGGCAGTGTCACAGCTGGAATCCATTAACTTTATGGAATCTGGACCTTCATATAGTTGTGTTAAGCTATAAAATAACTTCAGGCAATATAGCCCAGCAGAGAAGAATACATACCTTACTGAAGAGAACACACATATGTGAGAGACAAAGCAATCAAGGTCTTCTCTCCTAGAATACAGGCAACTTCATTCTTTTATGTTATTTATAACCCCCAGCTTAATAAATTGCATATATTAAACTATAACCACTGATCAATTAAAACTGAACAGCTTTGCATTATTTTTGTTAGCTAAGAAACTGATACCCTTAATATGTGCTTTTCCATATTAGGCACAGGTTCCAAGTTATATGTTGGAATTTTCTACGGTGGCACTAGCCATATTGGTACTTTTCATGTTGGCAGGAAATAGATAATCAAAAACAGACTAAAACTACCAGTAATCCATCTTGAAATGGAACTAACTCCAAAAATAGAATATTCAATAAACATTTTCCCTTCTTTTACATGACTCCCTTCACATTCTATCATCTGCTGCTATGAAGTATCACTCAAGTCTTATATTTCTTTATGACCGAAACAATGGTAACAGGTTTTCAAATGGATGGACATTTTTTCACTTGCTATCAAATATTCATCACCCACAGTTCCCTTCTGTTCCTGACATGCACAATGCGTACGCAAAAGCTCTGCAAATATGATTTCACAGGCAATTAAAATGTCTTTATGTCTTGATGGAAAAAAAACAATGTAAATAATTTTCTGATACATATTACCCCCAAACAGATTATCATACAGTCTACTTAAAATCTTCCAGCACTTTTTCCTCATTATTTTCCTAATTATTTTCTTCATCATAGCTTCTTACTATTATGGTCAGTTTCAATAATTCTGATCTATTTTTAATATGAACATTGTGTAATTTGGTGATTTTTTCCTGGATGCTAAAAGTTTCATAATTAACATTTTACACATAAAAAAAAACAATTCCAAACTGAGTGATTATGATAGCAATACGTTTAAAACATTTAAAAACACCTCCTCCCCAGTCAGAAAATAAATTGGTTAACCATGACCACTGAGAACTGTCTGCAAATTTAGCATAAGACAGTTCCACAGCCTTTTGTATAATTTCTGTCTGTGAATGGCATCTGCATTATCTAGGATAAATGAGCAGCACTACATTTTGATGAGCGCACACATAGCACCCTTAGAAGCAAGGGCGAAGTCAAGTGCCATTCTATTCTGCAGCATTACACTTTCCATGGTAGTCATTTAACTGCAATTTGATTTATTGATTCAAAAGTACCATTGCTTAATATTTCTAGTACTTTAGACAGTTTTCTCAATTCTCATATTGATTTTATTGACCCATAAGCAGGTAGAACTCCTGCTCCAAAAATAATGCCATTATCAAGATCCATATGTGGTAAACCTTTAAATGTAGCCTTTTCTACAGCATGATAATAAACACAGGAATCATCTATTTTTTAACTGATTTTTAATGTGCTTTGCCTCCCTCTTGTGATGGGCATTACAAATTATTCTACTAGGTAAACTCTCTGTATGTCATATGACTGTGATGACACAGCCTATATAACAAAAACCTGACCAGTCTGCTGGTATTCAGGCATATGCTTGGTCTCCACAAACATAATAGAATTCATACAAGGGTGCCATACCCAACCCTCAAGCCCCATCATTTATTTTTTGAGTGAAATTACTGGTACTCCATCCAAAATATAGTGTCCCATTTTTGATATAGCACATAGGTCCTTTAGCAATTCTGATTGTGATTAACTTTCTGGCTTTTGGTTAAGAAAATATTAAAATTGCTGGTCTGATTTCTGCATCAGTTGCTTGTATTATAATAAATGAAATATCCCCATCATGTGCTGTAGGTATATATGCACAAACCCAGTAGTCACTAATATGTATAGCCTTTGCACAGGTGTATAAGGCAGTAGAAAACATATTACATTTAGTATGCCAGTCTGGGGTTCTTTGATCAATTGTAACAAAACATCTATCTCTATTTTTATAAAACTATCTCCAATAAAACAGTGTTTATTATTTACAGTTCTGATGGCTCACGATAGCAGCAGGAAATGCAGAAAATGATGATAAAAATCAGAATAACTGTCCCAATAATGAGTCCATATAAATATTGAGGAGGTTGGCACTCATGATAGGTTTGGGGGATTGGCTTAATGGTTAAGGTGTCAACCTCATAAACAAATGTACAAGGTTTGATTTTGGGGGATGGGTTTGGCACAGTGGTTAAGATCTTTGCTTACTAAACAAAAGGTACAGGGTTTGATTCTGATTGGGGGCTATTGGCTAGGCTTAAAATGGCCCTACAAGACAGTCTAGTATTCAACTATTAGTCTATGATAGATTGCCTTTCTGTACTCCATACAAAATCAATTCCTTAGCAAACACCATCTTGAAGTTTCTGCTGCCTGTGACACTACAAGTAACACTCGGTCACCTGATTCACTACCCAGATCTTAGTCTAACTTCCACTCATTATCCATTAGACATAATGTTGCTGACTTATTAACCCTGATTTCTGATTGTGACATTGATGAAAAGAAAGATTTGTTAAGCAAGGATATAGCAATGCTGAGATTGATGAAGAGTTAAATGAACTGGATCTACTCAGATGAGGGAGAGCCAGTCCTTACTTTTCTGGTAGGATGGAAATTGAATCACAGGACATTCCTGTGACTCAATCCCCTGAGGTTAAGATGCCAGTGTTTTATACCACTGACAATAGGATAATCTACAATGTAATCAGTAAGAATTGGGGGGTGTTGACTACTAACCCTGAGATTAAGAATATTGTTGGTGACACACTGAAGTTTAGGTTCAAAAATAAGCCTAACTTGAAAAGAATTTTATGTCAACTTTTTGACAGGCATGATCTTGGACATGAGCAGGGCTACGGCACACATCCCTGTGGACACTGTAATTTTTGTAGATATGTAGATCCCAGTGATAAGTTTGTGCATCTGGACACAGGACAGAGTTATACCTTTACACTGGTGGCAGATTGTGCCACTTCACATGTGGTATACCTTGCGGTCTGTGATGTCTGCCAGTCTTTCTATGTTGGGAAGACCGACAGGATGCTCAGGAACAGAATAAGGGAACATCTATATGGCATCAGGGTGAGGTCCTCCACCTCCACCAATGCTCTTGCCAAGCATGTAGTGGCAACAGAGGAAGCTCACATACTCAGATTTATAGTGGTAGATACCGTCACACCCCATGTTCGAGGAGGAGACATCAGAAATTGCACTGAGGGAAGGGAGATGAAATGGATTTTAAGGTTTAGGGTGGTTAGAGGCAGAGGTCTCAATGAAAGAGATTCATTAAAGCCCTTCCTGAAGTCTAGGAGATTGCACGTTGGTGAAGTCTATTGCCTCACTTATTAAATTAGAATGTTATGAAATGTGTTTTTTATGTTAAGTTTATGTCTTAACTTGAGCATTGCTATGTAAATATATACATATTTATTTTTATCCAGTTTTGTAGTTATATGTATGTATGTATGTATATATATATATATATATATATATATATATATATATATATATATATATATATATATAATAGAGATTGTCTTAATTTTTTTATTATTTTTATTAGGGCGATGCTGCTTAAATTGGATAATTGCTTGAATGCTTTGATTGGCTGCTTCTTAGTATATTAGAGAGAGGAATTGCATTTTGTATTTTATTGATGGTCTGAGGAAGCTATAAGCAAATGCGCTAACCAGTGTACACATTACAGATTTATGTTTATCTTACGATTGAGTTTCTGTCATTTCCTGGTGTTACATGGTTGCCTCTGCTGCTTGGACTGTTTTTGGATTTATTATCGTACTTTACACTTGCGGTGAGACAATTACCCCGTGTAGTGTTTTGTGGTTTGCTGTTTTATTAAACAGAATTACTTAACTATTAAAGACTGCTTATCCAGCAGTTCTTTAAATTTCAACCAAACTTTATATGAAATTGTAACTCTGGATGTTCTTGTCTTGATCATGATAAGTTCAGGTTGACATACTTTTGTTGCAATGTATACAAATTTTTTCATAGTTGGAGTAGACTAATTTTTCCAATTTCTGGTAATAACTTTCCTTGCTAGTGTTAAGATGATCCATAAAGGAGAGTATTTTATTCTCATAACACATGCAGGGATTGATGCATTTAACAAAATTAGAGATTAAGTTAACACAAATTTATCATTGAAAACAGCCTGTAAAAGAGAATTTATATTATCCCAATATGGCTTAAGCCTTATACAATCAAATAACATATGCCACCAATCAGCTTTAACATTCAGTTTACATCTCCAACATCCTATATCTTTTTTGTACATTAGTTCAATTTTATGTGGTATGATGAAGATTCTGTGCATGAACTTATAAGAGAATATTCTCCAATTTGGTGAGGAAGTAGTTTGTTTTGATGATAGAAGCATTAATCTGTTTTCAGCTTCACTTGGAGAATAATTGTTAATAAGTCTAAAATAATCCCAGTAGTTTTCTCTATAGTAGTTTGTTGGGCCCTTAATCACTGTACACATTTCAGATAGAAATCCCATCCTTATATTCTGGTGTATCAGGATTGTTAAAAGTTCAATACATTTAGGGAGTCAGTTTCTCACTGCTGGTTGCATTATTAATCTTAAGTTCAACTAATTGCCTGCAATTTTGAATTTCTAGCCACGTCTTTGTTTAAATCAAACATATCTATAATATGGTCAATAGTTTGTATTTTCCCAATTTCCAACAACTGATACCAATATATCAAACCTTTTTTCTTAAATGAAATAGTAAAGAAATTAATGCTTTATATTCTGGCTTCTTATGAATAAAATTTTAAAGGTGACTAATATTGTGTTTATATAATAATAATTAATTGGTTTATTTTTACTTTCTGAGAAATAATCTTTTAATAACCATTGAAAATTATTACTTAGTATTTTGGAATTATGTGGTTTTTATCAAATAATTAAATTTTAATCAAATGTTTTCTTGAATCTCTTTATACTTGGCATTATATTTACTGTATAACCAGGAAATTATTGTCTTATTAATTGACGATAAAGCATATATTTCTAAATCTGGAACTCCAATACCACTCAATGTCTAATCTCTAATTTGATGATTTAAATCCAAACTAGGTTTATTGGGAAACCAGAAAATTTTCAAGAAGAAAGAATTATACTCTTTTATACTATCTTTTGAGGGAGGAGGAGAGAGATAAAATGTGCATTATATATACGATTTTAAGAATAATGATCATTTTAATTAAAGAAAGTCTCTTGTCCACAGGAAAAAAAACAACTTATTCCATTTATTAAGAATAGGTTTTATGGAATTCCAATAATTATTGCAATTAAAAGTTATTATACTTTTAATATTATCTGTTAAAGTTATTCCTAAGTAATTAATTTCCTTGTCTTCTACAACATATTTAGAAATGTTCTTGTCTATTTTATTAGTATTCCAATTTACAAGTAATATTTTAGTTTTATTTTCATTAAAACTAAGTCCTGATTTATTCTGGAAGGTTTCTATTGTACTAAATACAGCAATAAGATAAGAATTATAATCATTTAGAGTCAACAGGATATCATCTGCAAACAACTGCATTTTGGTGATTAAATTATTGTTTATTTGTATGCTTTTGATGTCTATATTTGAGCTTATATAATTTGCACCTCATTCCATAACTAGAGTAGAAAGTAATGGTGACAGAGGACAACCCTATTTAGCACCTTTAAAGATTATAACTGACTCAGAAGTATATGAGCCTATTCTGATGCAAGCAAAATAATTTTCATAGAGAAGTTTAATAAGTTGCAAAAAAAAGTCTAAAGAAATACATTCCTCCAACACTGATATTAGATACTTCCAATTAACTGAGTCAAATGTGCTATTAATATCTAAAATACTAACCTTAACTTATCTTTTGTATTATTAGTATTATCTATTATTGTTAAAACTCTTTTAATATTGTCATAAGAATTCCTATTTAATATGTGGCAAAACACATTCATCATTGTTTACCAATGTAAGACAAATTGTTTTATTCTATAAGCATAAATAGCCATGAATATTTTATAATCTATATTTAATACAAAGATTGGCCTATATGAAGAGCATTTTGTTGAATGCCTGTGAACCTTTAAGAGTGTTTTTCTGGGATGGTGGAAACTTTGCTAAACCTTTTACTTCCAGCAGAGTTCTTAAAGCATCTTTGGACATCAATTTATATAGTTCAGATATTATACTGTCATTTCCAGGAGCTTTATTAGGTTTTAATTTATTAATTTGAGTTTTGAGCTCACTCGTTGAAATAGGTTTATCAATTAATTTCATCTGAGCTTCTGATAGTCTATCTTTAGTAAAAAAAATTTATAAATGTTTTAATTACATTCTGTGTTTCCATAGTTGGTTTATATTGATTAAATTTTATTAAAGTGGGACCTGAATACAGCTAAAATGTCTTCTAGTTTCATAACCTGATTTATACTAATAGGAGAATATAGCTCTTTAATATGATTAGATTTAACGATCACTTTAGTTCTAGTAGCTAGTTTATGCATGGATTTAGGATTTATAGAATAATTAATTATTTTAATCTTTTCTAAATGAATCATAGTTTTATCCTCCAGTGGCAATGAAACGAAAAGCAGAGATTCAAAGGAACTTCAAATAAGATGCATTCATAAAAAATAATAAAGTTTATTCCAATGAGTGAGCGCTTTCGCCAAAGGCTTCTTCAGACTCTTAAAACAATGAATAAAACTGTTTGAATCATTTTTAAACCATCCTTAAGCTTCCTATTGGACATTACAAATTGATATGTCACATGTTATCTTGTCTTAAAGGAACAGATACTCAAAAAAGTTAACATAGTTAAATGCAACAATATTTAGAAGGAATACTTCCATCCAAATATACAATTAATGATCAGAATGTCCATGCAAATAAGTAAAAATATATGCATATACCCTGATACATTCTAAAAAATAAAAGGAGCATTGTGCTTTGCATATATCAGGTTAAAAAACTAATATAGCGAGAACTCTGTACTAAAAATGTAAGCGTACCTTTACCACAAAACAACATAGCGAATATAATGTATTTCGCGATGTGCCTCATCAAGGAGTCAGACCTCATCATATCAGTGAAAGGCTGTTGTCCAAGATTAAAAAATTCCACAAATAGGAACCTCTTAGATTCCACGTAAAACAAACTGTTTACAAGTTGTAAAGTGCCGTGTGCTGTAGGAACTCTGAATGCAATTGAGTACAACCTAACTTCATGCGCTATGGTAACTCAACGTGCGGTGAGCACGTTCTAAGCATCTAAGTACTGAACAACAGAAACAATGTTTAAATTTCTAAGAAAAAAAGGTGAGCCTATATTCGTGCTGTCCTGTGCCTAGTTTTTTAACCTGATATATGCAAAGTTGCATTCGACACACCACTATCTTAGTAGAGATGCTAGACATTGAAACGCGATAAAACTTGCTGTTTATCTATGGATTTTAATGTTTTTAACACTATGAGGAGAGAGAATGTTCAGGGTTTTTAATGAATGTAGCAACAGTTTTTTAATGATTGTAGAATGATATAGGACCAAGCACAATGCTCCTTTTATTTTTTAGAATGTATCAGGGTATATGCATATATTTTTACTTATTTGCATGGACATTCTGATCATTAATTGTATATTTGGATGGAAGTATTCCTTCTAAATATTGTTGCATTTAACTATGTTAACTTTTTTGAGTATCTGTTCCTTTAAGACAAGATAACATGTGACATATCAATTTGTAATGTCCAATAGGAAGCTTAAGGATGGTTTAAAAATGATTCAAACAGTTTTATTCATTGTTTTAAGAGTCTGAAGAAGCCTTTGGCGAAAGCGCTCACTCATTGGAATAAACTTTATTATTTTTTATGAATGCATCTTATTTGAAGTTCCTTTGAATCTCTGCTTTTCGTTTCATTGCCACTGGAGGGTCACACACTTGGATTTGGATTGCTCTCTTTTATGTTTACGTGAGTCTCCTGCCTCAACTGATAGCAGCACTGCATTTGGCTTTTTGAATCATAGTTTTATGTTGTAAAATTTCTAAGTACTTACTATTTTATTATTTATTAATCTCTTCTGATAAGTTATTTCCTTTTTGACTTTCTAATTTTAACTTATCAATGTTACCTTGTAAATCTACTAACTCCTTGTCCCATTGCTTTCTCTTCAGAATATACCAACTCATAATTTTACCAAATAAATATGATTTCAAAGAATCCTATACAAATATTTCTAAGCTGTTACCTATAAGATTATTAAAGACTGAATCTCTTTATTAAAAAGTTCCTTAAATTCTTTCATATTAGTTATATAGGTAGGAATCTTTTTGATGGAGATATTATTAAAATTTAACATGACTTTGAACTTTATCTCATTATGGTCTGATAATGGGTAGGAGACTACTCTATCTATTCTAGATTGTGTTCCATGTTTGTGTGAGAAATGTATAAAGACAATTGAGTCTTACACTGAAAATTTATTTATATCCCTAATGTTAAATAAATCAATAAATTCAATTAATGCTTTTGCTGAAGTGGGTTACCTCCATTTATTGCTAGTATTAGAATCCTTGTCATACAACATGCAGTTAAAATCTCCTGCAAGGATAATGCTTCCTTTTGAAATTTTAATTATTTCTTCCAATTGGTGTTTGACAGCTTTAGTACCTAGTCCAGGTATCCAATGAATATTAATAAGAGTATATAGTTTCCTTTCAACCTTTAGAGTCACTGAACAAAACATTCCCTTTTCATCATCATATGTGTTTAGGATTTTAGGTATTGGCATAGAATTCTTCCATAGTATAGCCACCCCTCTTTTTTCTGTTTATAATGAGAACTAGTTTATTTATTTATTTATTTTACATTTGTTGACCGAGATAGTCTGACTGGATACATGCCCATTTTCAGCAGAGGTCCGCGGAGAAAAGCTCCAAAGATAGTTACAGAAGCAAACTTAACATAGTGCAAATTAAACATAATTTACAGTCTCTGTTGAGGAGTATAAGTTATACAATCTTCACAAACTTATAATATGGCTTAACAATTAAAACACAAATGAGTTCCAGTTAAAAATAGTATTGGTATGTAAGTAAAACTAAATATTTAGTCAGGCTTTGAACAAGGACATAATCACCGAGACTTGAAATACTGCTTGAGACTTTTCTTTAATTGAGATAGGGTAGTTTCTAGGGTAATGTCAGCAGATAATGAGTTCCAGGTTTTGCCAACAGAGTTGGTGAACAGGGAGTCACCGGCTGAGTTGTTGGATGTGATAGTTTGTACTACCAGTCTATTAGATGAGCAAAGTGGTCTGAGGATGGAGTGGGGATAGATAATGTTTTATAGTGCAGGTGTATTTTCAGGTTGGTTAATTACCTTATGAGCCACAAGAAGTTGGTTATACTGAATCAGCCTGGGTAGTTCTAGCCATCCAATATTATCTAGGTGTTTACATTGATGTGTTCTATAGGGCAGGCCAGTGGCAAATCCAGCTATGTGATTATAGCAGTTAGTTTGTTAAGTTCAGTGATGTTTAAATTGGTAAGTAAAGGTGAGGCATAGAAGAGAGTAGAGATTAGATGGGAGCAGGCAATGGCAGTCCTAGCAGGTGGGGTTAGGAATGGTTTTATTCTATATAGTGAGCCAAGTTTTTTATTAATGGTTTTGATAGTTGTGTTGATGTGTACATCAAATTTAAGATTGTTGTCTACAATAACCCCTAGGAGTTTCATGTGGACATCTGGGGAGATTATGGTACAATTATTAGACTTAATGGAGGGAGATAACAATGGGGACCTTTGGGTGGGGGAGAAAAGTAGGAGCTTTGTTTTGTTGGGATTTAAAATCAGACAGTGATCAGCAAGCTAATTTTCAACTAACTTAAAAGTACTCTGAGTAATTGTCTGCAACTCTGGTTGGGAGGTGGCAGCGCAGATCAACGTGGAGTCGTCTGCATATTGAATGCAGTTTGCTTTTGGGATGACAGTTTGAAGGTCATTAATAAAGATGAAAAACAGAACAGGTCCCAGAATTGACCCCTGGGGGACACCTTGTACTGAGTCTGTCTTTATCTTCTTGCATTAAAGGTGTTTCATGTAGGAAAAATAACCTGGGAATAAAATATCTTTAGAAATTTATTTAAGCTACCCATCATAGTACCATTATTCAATCCATCAACATTAATGGATATCCAATTTAAGTAAGTCATGTTATATATATAAACAAAATATAAATAATACCCTCAAGACTTTGTAAATATGATATTGCCAAAGTACCGCTTCCACATATCCTGAACTGCTCATTTATAAATATAAATCTAACAACATTGTAATTAACTACATAAACACTATTAATGAAAGAAGCATCAATAACAGAAAAGATATGTCATACAACAAACATAAATTTCTGTTTTTCCTCTCTCCCCTCATGGAGTTTAATACTCCTTATTTGAATAACAATCCTACCCAAACACTCCTACCAATCAACAAGTGAAAGTCAAACACCCCTCTACTACTAATTGAAAACTAGGATACATGTAAGGTCTTATTGACAAAATAAGATAAAACTAAGAATATGTGTTATTATATTTTAAACTTATTAGTAAAATTCTGTTAGATATATGACTTATCTCAACATAATATCTCTTGTATTTGAAATAAGTTAATTTAACAATCAAATTTATCACTGAAATAGTTTATCTCCAATTAAACCTACTTAATCTATAACTATAGACGTTAAGTAAGCAGCTTCCTCTGGAAAATCATTAAAAGTATTAACTAATAATATACTCTCAGGAACAGATATGCTTTCTAAACATTAAAACACAACTGCGTGTGTCATTCATAGTAATAAAATGCAAGATTGTTAGCCACAGCAGGCACCAAAATGACTGTTTTAATATGTGCCTTGTTTGGCTTAAAGGTGAATTTTACATGTTTGAATTTTGTATACTCAGATATGCTATAACTATTAAATACATATTTATAAACACATATATATATATATATATATATATATATATATATATATATATATATATATATATATATATAGTTTCTACTGTTTTTCAACTTTATAATTAAATTATATTGACAATAAGATAAAAAGGAGATTTCAGATTTTTTGACATTTTCTGGCATTGACAGGTTGCAAAAAGGCTAGCATATGTAGATATTTGTTAAAGATTGTGGACAATAGAAAAAGACACAATTTCATTTTACATGAGAACATTTATAAAATGAATTAATTTCTTTCTTGTGACAGCTGGATTAATTCATTCAGCGTGACCTATGCATCTTATTAAGCCTTACCTTTCATAGAAATATAATCACTACAATGAAACATAGCTGATAAATTTGCAGAACATGCTGAAGCTTTGTCAGTCTTAGCAATCTTCTATTTAAATTACATTGCTAAAACTATTTTATATTTAAATGTTAATGAGATGAACCAACATGGTATAGCTACACCTTCCAAGAAGCAACTCAGGGACAGTTGTTTAATGACTTGAACAAAATTAAAAGTTTAAGGACAGTATTCATAGTCACTAGTGAAAATAAATAATTAATAATGTAGCCATCTCTATCTTAGCACTAATAGTAAAACACTTGGTTTCAAAATATTACTCTAAAATGTTTTGATAAATAGTGTATATATATATATATATATATATATATATATATATATATATATATATATATATAGAGTGGAAGGTAACTAATAATCACTTTTAATTAACCATGCAAATTTTCATATAAAAAGCTATATTTTAATAAAAAGGGAGCCTTTAAGCATACATATTTATGTATCCTTTGACCTTTCACACATATTAACACAAATACATATTTCCCCTTTAAAGACTCATACTTCTCCATCTAATCTTTTATTAAAAGCAAAGCAGATAACATGACCATGGTGGTAAACTAAACCAAGCCTCAGCTGCTCCAATAACAAAAGAGTCAAAAAAGACACCATCGCAGTGATTACATAAGCTCAAATCATTTGAATTTACTTAGCTGACATTCACAGCTTTGTTTAAATCAGTGAACTGCCACTTCCTCATAGTAAACAGGAATCATGGGGTAAACAAGCATATCCAGACTCCAGACCCCTCTCCTTTCTAAACAGTCAATTTAAACTTAATCATGTAAATGTTTCATATAAAAAATATTTAACAAAGATGATACAATTAATTATATGTATTCTGCGTGTCCTTTAACCTTTCATACATAACGACACAATCACATAATTCCTCGTTGATTGAAGGCTCATACATCTCCACTAGTCTTTGCAAAAGCTAAAGCAGATCGTGTGACCTCAGCGAGAAACCAAACCAAGCCCAAGTTGCTCCAATGAAAAAGCAGTCACACAAGAAACCTTAACAGTAAGTGCACAAGCTAAACTATCTTGAATTAAATCAACAGATAATTCCTGCTCTGTTTAAGTCAGTGAATTGCCACTTCTTTACATTAAATAGCAATCAAAGTAAAACAAAAATGATCAGACTCTGGACCCCTCTCCCTCTTAGCCCACTACTGACTCCACAAATCAGAAGCCAAAGAAAAGAGACACTACACAAAAAGACCATATCCAGTAAAGCGTTCTCCACAGGAAAAAAAAGAGTTTGAAAAAAGAAAACACTCTCAATCAAAGCAGTGATCCATAGCATCAGACAACACATTTAAAGCACCCAACACTCACATATTAAATGCACCATCGCACCCAGACATCACAGTCAGTCACCTCATATGTGACAGAAGCACAGGAGTCATTAAATAAATACAAGAATACCACTTAAAATTATTTAAAAAATCTCTATCAAATCATTAGCAAACTAAATCCAATTCATACAGACTCCAGCACACAATCTTTACCACCCACGCATCAAATAGAACTGGATATACCTAAAGTACCCTATTATCTGTCCTGTTAATATTAATATAACAGACTTATGAAGAAGGGAAACCTGGGTATATATATAACAGTAACATAATATCAGTAAAGAAAACTTAACTATATATTTGTTAAACTAAACTGTAAGCTAAGTATATAACACAAAATATTATCTAAGAATTAAATATAATGTAAATAGAAACTAATACTTATTTCCCATATAGAAGAGTGAATCCATGTTTCCTTCCTTTTATTCAGAATCGGTACTAAAAGAAATGGGTAAACTTGATCACAGAAAATGAAGAAAATGCTGATATTTTGATGGTGAATAATAATAAAACATTAAACTTAAAAGTTATTAATCTTTTAATCTCTTTTTCTTCTCATTAAGTTTCCAACCATTTGTTTCAGCTTGTCTCTTCAAGGAATTATTTTTCCAGTCCATTTCCTCAATTTGCTCCAGATTTCTTTTTGTTTTGTTTTGTTTTTAGAAATGACATAGCAGAATCTAAGTCTTCAAAGTGTTTAGTTTCATCAGGAAGGAATATTTTGAGTCTAGCAGGGAAAAGCAACTGGACTTTAATCTGTCTTTTAGGTTCTTTTATCATTGGTAAAAAAAAATATTTTAGTTATTACAAAAGCAGAATAATCATTATCAAATCTTATTATGTTGTCTTCTATCTTGATAGGTGATTTAGACCAGGCTGTTTTAAGACTTAGTTCCTTGCCTTGAGATGAAAAGAATTTAACAATAACAGCTCTCAGTGGTGGACTAATTTCTGATGAAGACGCAAAGCTCTATGTGTTCTTTCAATACCATACATCATAGCTTCAGTTAAATTCAAAGTTTTAGGGAGCCAGGTTGTAAGAAAGTTTACCATGTTTTCTACCTCCATTTTTTCAAGCAAACCAAAAATATAGACATTATTTATCCTAGATCTATTTTCCAGATCATTAATTTTATTTAATAATAAGGTATTCTGCCTCAGTAAAAATTCAGTATTATTTTTTGTCTTCTGATATCCTTCCTTCCAAGTCATAGAGCATCCTCTATTCTGGATATCTGGGATTTCTGCTGTTTTACAGTTTCATGTATTTGTTCCATCTGTTTAGGACATGTTTCTTTAAAGTTATCTAATTTGTTATCCAACTTGACCATTTTTAATGAAGGTTCTTATATATTGGTAAGAACAGACTGAAGATCATTTTTTTAGAGATAAGTCCAGTGAGTTAACCTTTCAATAACTCATTTCAGGTTTTACAAGCAAGAAACGTTTCTGGTAAATAATTTGCAGGAAAAAAGTAAAATATACAAAAAAAAAATTCAGATAATATCCTTCAATGTAGTGTTAAAAATGATTCCATTCAAAAAAGCACTTAGGATATCTTAGAAATATAATTTTCTGTCAGAAATATAGATAAAGAAGCAGATCAGGAAAATTGTCATGCTAGCCTGTCAGCAGCCTGGCCATGCCTCCAAGACCCTGTCTTTCTGAAGTATAGCCAAACTATATATTTATGCTGTGGTGATGAGGTCAATAAAAATGCCAAAACATGCATGTTAACAGCTAGTGGGGTTTGGTTTTATTGGTCTGAATTTAACTATATATACAAAAAAGTAAAAAAAAAAAAGTCATGGACATTCAGAAGCCTTGTAGCTAAAACAATTGATGTTCTGAAGGGGGTCATTCGTCTATATCTCATGGGCATCTAGTACAGGAGGTTTAAGGTATCACACATTGAAAACTCCAGCTTGTCTAGGTTTTCCTTGCAGTTCTTACTGAATGGTTTGTCGGTGTCCTTTTTTTCCCTTTAGTTTAGAAATGTATACAGATGCACACATACACATCTGGGTGTCTGCATACCCATCTGTGCATAGTAATAGTATATTACTGTATTGTACACCTGTAGTGTGGCAAGAAGCATTACAAAAAATCATCTCAGGGCAAGTGTTTTTTTTTATCTTGTTTTTGATTTTCAGGTTTAGACTATGTTTATAGTAGTAAAAATGCAGATGAAATTAATACTCGGGTACAGGCAAGTATGTAAATGGGGGTTTTGCTATACTATAGTACATGCCCACTTAAAATCAGTTGCATCTCTTTATTTATTTAACATTTGTTAACTGGGAAAGTCCGACTTGGAACTAAGCCAATTTTCAGTGGAGGCCCAGGGAGAAATGCTCCAGATGCATGTCTTTATAATGTGGGAGGAAACTGGAGCACCTGGAGGAAACCCACATGAATGCAGGGAGGACATGCAGACTCCACACAGAAGGCACCCCAGCCAAAAATCGAACTGGAAAACCTCTTGATGTGAGGCAACATTGGTACTGCTGCACCACTGCGCCATCCTTTTATTGGTTTAAGGAGGTCTGAAGTTTTGATAGACAAGCCAAGTTGTGTTCTGAATGACTGAAGGAACAGCACTGGGCAGTTAAAAAAGGGATGCTAATTATTTGTGAAGGTACTGAGATCTGATGTACCTGGTGGTGGTGGTGGTGGTGAGGGGTTAATGCAGTGTTCAGTTTGTGCTTAGAGTTTTTACTTTAAGGGGTAACAGTGTCAGTGTGAGTCTCACTGGGCAGAGAACAGCTATTCCTCTACAACTTGCAGAAGATGCCATCTAGGCTGATGAGGTCAGCAGATAAGAGGAAGCTTTTTATTTGTAGAAGAGTTCTGAACTATACTTATTTTTTTTTTCAAACCTGGCATCAGTATAATACTGTTTTGCAGTTTGTATATAATATATCTGAGTTCTGCTTTGAATTTTAAAATAGATGTTCCATTTGTGTCAGTCATTTTTAGGTGCTAAACCCTGAGTTGCATTTTTATGAAGACCAGAATGTTTTAGTTTCTAAATGTTTAATTTTAATTTATTCATTAGTTAACTGAGTAAGTAAAATGGTTTACTTTAGACCACTTTTGGCCATTATCCCATCTACAATAGCAAGGGTAAATGCAAGATTATGGGTATTTTAGGGAAGCCAGTCAATGAGCATTTTTTGGGAGGAAATCAGAGTTCCAGAAGAAAATCCATACAGAAGCAGAAAGGATATGCAAAATTCTCACAGACAGTGACAAGAGGTCAAGACTGAACCCTATCTCATGCAGATATGTGGACGTAATCTTAACTTCTGGGTCACTGACATAGGTCCAAAGTCTAACGGTCAATTTGAGAAAAACTTGTAGTTATGGGCTAATTGTATGAACAGCCACTGACAAAGGTTCAAGGTGTAAAGGTCAGTTTGACAAAGACTTGTACTTATGGGAAAATTGTATGAACAGCCACTGACGTAGGTTCAAAGTGAAAAGTTCAGTTTAATACGGATGTGTACATACGGACTAATTGTATGAACAGCCTGTGGGAGGTTGGCATAATGGTTAGGGTGATTGCCTTACAAACACAAGGTACAGGGTTTGATTCTCACATGAAGTAGTTGGCTGGGCTAAAAATGGCCCAAAAGGGCAGTTAGCCTAGCATGAATTTATGAACCTATGAACCTATGACATAGGTATCCTCTTTTCTCTTATTTGCATTATATTTAAAACTATTTACAAAGGAAATAAGCGACTCAGAAATTCATAGATATTTATTTATTATTTATTTTATTTAACATTTGTTTACTGGGAAAGTCTGACTTGGAACAAAGCCAATTTTCAGCACAGGCCCTGGGAGAAATGCTCCAGACACGTATTTGTAATGTGGGAGGAAACCAGAGTACCTGGAGGAAACCCACAGGAATGCAGGTAGGACATGCAGACACTGCAAAGAAGGCACCCCAGCCTAGAATCAAAGCAGAAAACCTCTTGCTGTGAGGCGACAATGCTGCAGCTGTACTACTGCGCCATCCATAATTGGTACGGTAATCAAGAAAAGTTGGCTTTATTTGCGGATGATATTATTTTATATCTGATAAAGCCTGAAAAGGGCATTTCTCTGCTGGGGAACATTCTGAGACAGTTTTAAGTCTTTTTGGTATACAAAATTAATGAAGATAAAACAAAGGCAACAGCTGTAAACTATATACCTGCACACAATTTGGTTCAGCAATACCCATTATGGGTACATGATAAAATGAGTATGTGTTAAAAAGGATTCTGTTACAGTAGCTAAGGATATGTGGAAAGAAACTAAACCAAAAGATAATACAAAAACTGAGAAAATAGAAGCTCTATTTTATGGATATAGAAAGCAAGAAACAAGCAGTGAAAAGGTTTTAGTCCCTTTAGTTTTGCATATAGTGCAGGCATATTTTTATCAACCAGAGAAGTTGTGGATAGCAATTAATAAAGAGTTGAAGGATTTTATTTGGGAGGGGAAGAGTTAAGTGGAATGCATTGACCCTTCCAATAGAACAAGGTGCTTTGGGATTACCTGATTTCAGAGCTACACAGTTAAATCTCCTATACATAGCACAAGCAGAAAAGCTATAATTCAAAGTGGAAAAGGATGATGATGAAACCAGGTGGAGTGGGGGGGGGACTGAAGAAACAATGAGAGACTGAGATTTTGGATGCAATAACCATATGGAATGTTCTATTCATACAGTAGCACAGAGTATTCTAAGGTCTTAGCCTGCATGGGAATGGAGAAAGGAGATGTTGTCGATAGGGATGACTGCAATTAGTGGTGCAGAGAATAGGCAGTAGGTGGTTGAAATTTACTAGGGAAAACTGTTAAAGGAACCAAAGCATTGGGAGCAAATAATCAGAGAGAGAAAGGCAATAGAATAGGAAGAGGCCAAGAATATATTTGGACTGCATGCTAGAGATTGCCTTCCCTTATGAAGGGCTGATATCAGAGCATAGGCAAAGGGAAAGAAATAGGGGGATTCTGACCAGCACTGCTAGAGTATTTTTGTAGAATCTTGGACAGAAGCATCTGTTAAAAAAGAGATAATTAGTAGGGCATATAAAATATTGCATACTAACTATAGGAATCAGTCTGATGAGGTTAGAAAAGATTGAGAAAAGAGACTGGATAAGCAACTCACAAAGAAACAATGGGAGGATATATGCATGACTCCCAAATATGCAACGAAGTCTAAAAGATTTAGAATTTTTGCCTGGAAGTATTTGTATAGGTATTTTTATACCCCAAGCAGACTCCTAGAAATTTTCCTCAGGTAAATTGCAAATGCTGAAGCTGTGATTGGGAAGAAAGAGGTAATTGGAAACATATTTTTTGGGAGTGTAATAAGTTGGCAGACTTTAAAAATTCCCTGCAGACTACTCTGTCAGAAATACTGGGTGAGCAAATTGGTGTAAGAAAGGAAATTATTTTTTTTTAAATGTGATACAGAATCTGAATTGTCTAGACATAGTAAGGCCTTACTGAGTTTAATTCTGGTGGCTGCCAAAAAGCAACTACTAGAAAATGGAAATCAAAGACTAAATCAACCGTATTAAAAGTAGTGAATATAGTAACAGAGATAAAAGAACTGGAAGTGGGATCTTTAGAAAAGTGTAGGAGCAAATTACATAGAAAAAAATGGAAATTGTGGGAACAATACATGAAGAATAATGTTTTGGTGGAGGAATGAGGTTTAAGGAAGGCAGGAATTGAATGAGCAATGTAATGTGCAATTGACAATGACTAAATAAAAGATTATATGTGATGTATAATGTTTGAAACTGAAAATATGTATATATGGTTTGTTTTCATTTATATAAATGCATGATTGCCTATAGTGATAATTCAATAAAGATGTTTCTTGTTAAAAAACAGCCACTGAAAGGTTCAATATCGAAACATCAGTTTGATAAAGATTTGTACTAGCTAATTGTATAAACAACCTGTTGTGACCTGTTTTTTTTTTTCGGAAGGACCTGGTTTTGATCCAGTCTGTTACCGCTGAGTCTATACAGTTGTTCAGGTGGTTATACAGAACACTGTATACGCCTATGCATAGGAGTCATTGTTGGGTGTGTTAGCAGGGGATTTGAAACTTTTTATACCATCACCTAGTAAGCTGTAGTTTGCTTTGAAGAAATTGTTTAGTTTTTTTGCTCCTGTAGTGGTGTCCGCTCTGATCACTACTTTGAACATGACAGATTTATGGTCTGACCTTACCAGGGAGGGTAACACACATGGGGTATTGCAGTGAACCCTACCCCATGTTGGTGAGTACTAAGTCTAGGACATTTGAGCCCCTTGTGGGGGTGCAGCCTAGCTGTTCCAGGGCATTTGTATTGACTAAGTCCAGGAACCTCAGTGGAAGCGTGTCTGAGCTCATGTATGTCACCCAGTCAATGGAAGGAGAGTTGAAATCTTCCATGACCAAAGTGTTTGGTTGTATAATGAGTGACTCTAATAAGTCCAGGTAGGCAATGTACTTCTCTTGGTTTGTGCTAGGGGACCTGTAGCCAGCAATGATATGGTAGGGTGCTTTAACTATAGTTAGTTGGACGTGGAGCAGCTCAAGAGAGTCATACTGTTTAACCAGTCTCGAGGTGTATTTGGCTTTAATGAAGATGGATACACCCCCACCTTTGTTTCTTTCATACTCATTATGAGGTCTAAACATGTGGAAGTCATTGTAGCTTTGCACAGCCAGGGTGATCTCTGTGGTCTAGAGCCATGTCTCAGTGACTACACAGGCATCAGCATCTTCCAAGGTGAGGAGTGCTTCCTAGCATTAAGCAGCATAACCTTGAGTTTGTCTCGTGGATTTTTTTACATGGAAAATTTTGTTTTGACATTGCCTAAAAAAGGCACTATGGGCAGGCAAGCGCATTTGCCAGTATCCAAAAGCCTAGAGGAGACCAATGGAAGACTATCTCTGACAAAGCAACATGGTCTGTCAATCATGTCTTCCCCCTGGATTGACACCAGAAGCTAAGCCAATTGCTGAAGTCAATAATTTTTTGTCTATATTGTGGCATCATCCTGGTGAAGGTAGAATGCTGCTTAGGACTTATGACATACCTACCTGGGACACATAATCAGAGAGTTCAGTCATGTTTCTCTTTATAAAGTCCAGAGAGGTACATCTCAAGTCATTCACTGTAACATGTACTATGACAGAGTCATAAGGGTAATTGTTGAGTGACTTCTTGAGTGACTTGAGTGCGTGCATGATTTAATGGATCCTAGCACCTGACAAGCAGCTGACCGTGCACTTTTCCTTGTCCAGCCTGGTGATGGGGACATCTATCACAGATATCCTTCAGAAGGGCCTCACAGAAACGGATAACTGGTGCCAGAGCCATGGCCTAATGTTAAATGCCAAGAAATGCATAGTCATACCCTTCGGGAAAAACAAGGTTACCCCTAGCTACCATATAGGTGGCAATCCACTGAGCACAGAAGAAGTCATCAGGGATCTGGGGACCCAGGTTGACAGTAACCTTTCATTTGACACTCATGTTGCCAAAGTAGTTAGGAACACCTTCTACATTGCCCACCTGATCATGAAGGGATTCACATCTAGATCTAGGGAGGTCATAGTCCCCCTGTACTCATCACTCATTAGACCTATGATTGAGTACAATGCCCCATTCGGAATGTATCTGACCCGACACCTGCAGCAGCTGGAAAGGCCCCAAAAGTTCCTCACCAAAAGGATAAAGGGTCTCAAAAATATGTCTTATGCTGCCCGACTGAAAGAACTCCAGCTCTATTCAGTCGCATACCGCTTGCTCAGAGGTGACCTGTGCCTGACATATAAGGCCATGTCAAACCCAGATTTGATGAATATGTGCTTCACCTCAAAAAATCTAGATCCCTCAGAACCACAAGGGCGGGAGACTTAAACCTTGACATGGTTATTAATAGAATGTGCTGGAGGGACAGATTCATCACCCAGAGACTCCCTATGCTGTGGAACAAAATCCCGGTGCATGTGAGGCAGAGCACCTCGCTGGCCTTGTTCAAGAGGAATCTTGACCAATGGATGGGAGATCGCAGATATACCCCAGGGATTACTTCAGTGTCACTGCTTGACAGAGGCACAGCAAAATAATAGGCACAGTTTTCTTCAAACTAAAGGGGTGGCGAAAGCCACATAACTATGGGCTAGGCTTATAAACGCCCTTGGGCAGATAGCCTAGTATGAACCTATGAACCTATCTGTGTGTATCACTATGGAGTCAACTATTAACAGGACATTTGGTTTTGTGGTGTTTTTTCTTATGGGCTTATTTGCTGAGACACTGGTATGTGTGTCGTTTTGTGTAGTGGATTCTATTTGCTTTGCAGTGTGTGCAAGTGGTTTGCTTGGGAGATCTCTGATTTTTTGGTAGGCTTCTATAGAGTACCTCCAGGTATGTGGGTTTATGTATTATGACCTTGTTTTGTGTGAGAAGTGATGTGTGTGTGCTGGCAATCTGTTTGATGTCTTGTTTGTTGTTACATGAGAGAAATGATTCCAAATTCACATATTGTATTTGTTTGTTTTAGGAGTAAGTGGTTGTCTACATACATGAGGCAATTACTACATTGACTCAGGATGCTTATGTCAATCACGCTGGCTGGAAAAATGGTTGGAAAATGACCGTCCATTATGGTAGGGTTTTACCATAATTACTATTGGGGAGTGGGCTAGTTTGACCAGATTTTGCTCTAGGATTAACAAAGGGGCTTGTTCTATTGAAGGCTAAGGATGAATACTATCCATTTCTCCCTTAACTTATCCAACATCTTGATCATATCTGCTATGCCTGCTACTTTCCTTAACTTCATTTAACTTAGTGTTATTCATACTTCTTTTATGGTGGGCTCCTCTTCTTCCCTTTCTTCGACTTTCATTGTAGATTGATTCTGGGACAATACAACTTTTGTGTGGGGTTTTCTTCATTCAGAAGCTGCTGGAAGTACTCCTTCCATTTCCCTTTGATGTCTTGTGGACTGGTGAGCAGGTTTTTGCTGGCATCCCTTATGGATGGTGTATGATGGCTACCTTCTTTATCTTTGTCTTTTTGCCTTGCATCCTGATAGAGAATCTTTGTGACACCTACTGAGTCAATTTAGAGAAGCTGAAAGAGTGTCTCAGATGCTTTTTTCTTTGCAATTGAAACTGCCTTCTTAGCCGCACTGTTAGCCAACCAGTATTCCATTTTAACCTTGTGAGTCTATTCTCTATCTCCCACTTTTTCCACACATTATCTAGCTGTAATCCTCATAATACGTGTGTGTGTCTGCACATGAGTGGCTGTGTGGATTGGAGGGACGGCTGTTCTATAATTGCAGCAATAGAATTAAAAAAGAATTATATTACACATTGCTACCTACTAATACACTTTTCTTATTTATAATTTTAGCACTTTTTATATATTCATGTATTTATTGTTAAAAGCTTAACCTAGAAAATAGACAAAGTGGGTACATCTCAAGTGGTACTGTAGAGTGTCAGGTCAGGGGAACAATAAAATGTTCAACTAGCAAGTCATCAGGAATAAGACAAAAGGTCAGTAAGTTTTCAAGGCAAAATAGAAAAGCTTACGTCTTTTTTTTTAAATACCTTTATTGAACTATCACTTTGTCAGTTAAAAGAAACGTAGAAAGTATATATGAAAACAAGGCATTTTGTATAAAATTCTGTGCTGAATAAGGTGATGGGTTTAGTATGACTATACTTTTAGGGGTCTACTTCAGACCATCGAAACCCCTGATTGTCGAATCACACATCATTGAGACCAATTCAGTGAAACTGCAAAGCATCGAAAACTGTACATATCGAACCTCACTTCATCGAAAACAACCCCGGACTATAAAACAAAAGTACACAAACTCTACCTACATCATACTCACCACCCAAAACACCAGAAACCTAGAGTATTCTATCCTACATTTTTGCAGGGGGGGGGGGGCTGTGTCCCCCACCCCCTGAAAATTAAATATACCAACTCTGAGATCGCACTACATTGTAGACGAGAGTAAACATCCACAGCATGCCCACATTTACTGGAGAGCTGCCCGTTGAGGTATACATGCACAGCATCTCCATTCTGTTCAATAGTGTTGCAACGGAGAAACAGGAAGTACCTTCAGTTCGATGAAGTCAGGTTCGATGTTGTTGGTTTTTGATGCTATGTGGTTTCATTGTATTCGTCTCTATGATGTATGATTTGATGATCTGGGGTTTCGATGGTCTGAAGTTGACCCATTTTTAGATATCTGAATATCGGGATAATGTTGGAAACATTTCAATAGATTGTACTGATTATGTCAATATAGTGGAAATATATTTTTGATGATGTTTGTGATTAGATAATGCATTTTGTTTGCTGTACAACTAATTCAGGTGTTGTTCTTCGTGTGCAGCACAGTGGTGCAGCAGTTACTTGTGCTGTCTCACAATGCTTTGTTCACTGGTTTGGTTCCCATCTGGGTTGACTTTTCTAAAGTTTCTGCATGACCTCTACCCGAGTTCTACTTCCTACCACATCTCAAAGACATGTCAATAAGTGAACTGGTGATCCTCAAAATTGCTCATGGGCATAAATGTGAATGATTTAGTGGATGTATGTGGATCCACCAGTGGCCTATATCCTGTCCTGCATTTGTTACCTGCCTAACACCACCGAATGCCTGGATAAGTTCCAGTTCCTTAACCTTCAACAGCTTTAAATAGATACCAGGAAGGTAAATGAATGAATGAAGTAATATATATTAGTATGCATGTGGATGGACACAGGACATTTTATACAATGCCATGTCCCATAAGGGCAATCAGAGCAATCTGCAAATTCAGTAGATGCAAACAGCTTTAAAGTGAAAAACTGATATGCATCTTAAATGACAAAAATTAGTATCACAAAGGAGGAATCACAGTGGACACAAAGGCACACAAAAAAAAATCAACACTACCCAGGGCTTTTGATTTGATTTAATGATCGTGCAGTCTTAAAGCAGATTATAAGTAAAAAGGGTAATGTCCCTCACATGCGGGTCCTCCCTCATGAAAAGCCATGTTCACTGATTTTGTTTCACGCTTTTGTATTGCACACATTTTCTACTCAGTGGTCGGATGTAATACGACAACAAATTTAATTTTTCTGCATGTATATCTGAGACTGCACTACAGTGCGGAAAAAGGTGATCTTAGCTTATATTAATATTAATAGTTAACTAATATAATCACCACTGAGACTACCACATCTGAAAGGGTGAAAAACTATAGCTCCTGCTTTAACAAACTGTCACTACTGACATCTTTGAACAGATGTTTTCTCAGCTATTTTTTAATAATCGATTGTAAATTTATAAAAAAAAAAAACATTATCAGAAAGAGACGCACCCTCATACTATCTAATATTATTAACTATGGTATAATAATTACCTATTCTATTCCACATACATATGTGCATTAAAATTTTCCTGGAATTGCAACTTTTCATCAAGTTCATTCAAACTGTGTACTAACTGACATTTATTGGTTACAAGAAATCATTGTGCTACTCAACTTGAGTGTTATTAAACACCTTGTACTCTTAAATGGGTCTATGTTTAAGCAACGAATAACATTTACATCAAATGGCTAAACATTGAACCCTAACCATCAAACATTCATTCAGCAAATGTTCACTTTTTCACCAGAGAAAGTAAATAATTTGCTAACTATTTCCCATCCAAACCCCCCAACTATATATATATATGTATACATGTGGATATATATATATATATATATATATATATATATATATATATATATATATATATATACCAACTTTGAGTCATATATATACCAACTTTAAGTCTGCACTACAGTGCGGAAAAAGGCAGACGGGAAAGTGCTGGCCAACTAGCTACGTTCCCGTTCTCTGAAATGAACATTCTCTGAATGAACATTCTGAACGTTCATTTGTTAGGATTTGATGTTTAGCCATTTGATGTAAATATTATTTGACTGTTAAACATAGACCCCTCTTTGGTTCATAGGTGTTTACTACGTTAATGATCACAAGGGCCTTTTTAAGCCTAGTCATGCATCCCAAATCTCTTAAATATGTTTTAGGCTTGCACTTATTAGTTTTGGAAGCTTTACAAAACCAGTGTAGTAAATTAATGTTCCTTTCATCTACTCTAACATTGTGCTCTCTGCAAAGAAACAAGTGCAGTGTGACTCAGGGCAGAACTTTCTCAGGCTTTGAATGATCAGAAGGATGGATTAACCTTCTTTCACTTGCTGTACCAACTGCTGTCCAGCTGTTCAGCTGGAGTAGGATTTCTGCCATACACAATGCAGAGCTATAGTGTGTCACTAATATGTGATGCAATCAGAATCACTATTTGTTTGATCTCTTTTGAAGCATAAATTAAGCAGTGTGGGAAGTTGTATGGAACTTGACTCAGTTTGTTGCAAAGGTCTTGTTCAGTTGTTTGAATTCTGAAATTTTGTTGCATGCATATAACGTCAGCCAGCTGTAATGAAAATAATTATGTCATATTAGAAACAAATTATTTTGAAATATATTTGTATCTCCAATTAAATGATTTAATTCTTAAAGTAATAGTTCGTATCTGGCACAGAAACTACATTAACAATTTGTTATGTAACAGTGTAGTGGTTATGAAATTAGTATGTTTCTGAAATTAATAAACTATCTGTTAAACAAATTCCATTTACGAAACTGCTGACATTTTTTTTCAGAACACAAACAATAGGTTCACAAATATGCCGTAAAAGCTACTAGATCAGCTTGTTGGAAAAGGACTGGGTTAAATATAAAACTTGCTTGACTGGGTCAGCATTTTACTGTGCTCAGTTTAGTTTTTTATATACCTTTCCTGGATGCTATAGGGTTTTCTTCTTCCTCTCTGCTACACTGTATTTTCCAGTTTGCGTTTCAAAGTTAGCCTGTATGCATTGCTTATTTATCAAGTTACTTATTTATAAATATCCATTTGTTAATGCAGTAGGACCAGTGAACACACAGTCCCTTTTGAGGGGAGACCTAGGAGCAATGTAAGTGACTTGCTCAAGGTAACACAATAGCCAAATGAGGGCTGAGGGAATATTTACTTATTTATTAACATTTGTTTACTGGGAAAGTCTGACTTGGAACAAAGCCAATTTTCAGCAGAGGCCAGGGGAGAAACTCTCCAGTTGTATGGCTTTGTAACGTGGGAGGAAACCGGAGCACCCGGAGGAAACCCACATGAAAGCAGGGTGGACATGCAGACTCTGCACATAAGACACCCCAGCCAAGAATCGAACCAGAGAACCTCTTGCTGTGAGGCGACAACGCAACCGCTGCACCACTGCGCCAAATCAAACCTTGTACCAGAAAAACTACAGCTCATAGCCTTAGCCCTCTGTACCAACTGCCAAGACTTACTAGTTTGCTTCCTTTTCATTTTATTGATACAGAAAAGTCTACCAAAACTGCAGCCATTTTAGGAGAGACCTGAGGTTATATTAGCACAGTGTGTGGGTAAAATTTGCATAGGATACTTGGGAAATACCAGTGATGTTCACTGACAAGTGTCATGGGATCCTTAACATCCACCTGAACTTACAGTAACTCAAGGAAAAGTGAAACATCCAGAGTTCAACACGTCTGGCTGCAGTACCTTATGGAAAATGAAATATTCACCCCAAGAGCCTGGTGCTTAGAGAGAGCAGTCTTTATATTTCTGATATCAAAAGTAGTTGTGTAATCTACTCGGTCACTAAATGGAAGAATCACTGTACAGCAGAGGATCTTAGATTAATTCTGAATCACTTTAGTAAGTAGCAAAAGGAAAAATAAAAGATGACAGAATGAATTATTTGCAGTGCTGCTGTCAGCATTTGATGGGCCCCCAGAATGTTTCACTTATTTAATTGTACAAACAGAGTAAGGCAATAAATATGTTACCAATATGAAAGCAACTGACTAAAGTATATTGATGTATGTAACTAGAAGGGCTAATTAAGTTTTTTGTCACACTAATGAGCTCTGGTATTAAAACACGTGACTGGGTAACAGGCTCCGCTTTACCGTTTTAAAGGTACACAGCAGATTTGACAGTCAGGGTCCTTATGAGAATTTGCAGACCCATGGATGCCACAGAAGAATTAATGGAATCAACAGGGTCACAGCATGGTTAAATGAGTCAGAGGCCTCATGTATTAAACAGATTCAGGGGCCTTAACAACATTAAGTAAACCAGAGAGTTCCAAGTAGGATTACAGGGATTTTTATGGGACCAATACAACTAGGGAGTGTAACTACGGCACATTTAAAAAAAAATCATACCCTTAGCAGGAGAAACCCAAATACGGGGCCCCTTCTAGATTAATAGAGTTAGGGGTCAGGGCAGCATTGATCCAAATGACTCATAGCAGGAATAAAGAAGAAAGAAATCATTAGCAAAATTAAACGAATCAGGAAAATCATCAAAACAGGCATAGGCAGAGGTCTGCATGATTGGCAGAGGCTGTGGGGTCACCAGCAGAATTAACAGAGTCATAGGATGTACAGTGGTATTAAAGGACTAAAGGCATCTATCATAATGAATAAGTTCAGGTGCCCTTGTCACTTTCAGTAGAGACAGAAAATATCAACTCCGAGAGATTAACACTCAAAAGATAAAAAGGAGATTTACTGAAACCAATCATTTTTGTTTCTAGACAAGTATTCGTGTCATGCAGTGGGGTCTGACCCATGTACTATCTAAATTTATTTAGACATACATGTAAATGGTCTTAAATAGTAAAATGAACCAGGATACTTTCTCAGTGTTAAAACAGTAAAAGGGACTCTAAAAAATTTATTGAAAATATGAAAGTTCACTTTTTGGAAATAACCAACATTACTAAATAGAGTAATTGTTACCCATCTGATTTGACACCTAGACAGAATGCTGTGCAGACTTTTTTGTTTTGCCTCCACTAGAGGAAGCAAAATCCTTGACCTGGTTATTACTAACATAGGCAACTGTTGCTCTACAGCAATTGTCAATTCCTCCCTGGTTAGATCCGACCACAAAGTAATCATCATGGAAATCCACATCTCACCCACACTCACCACAAAGCTATCCATCACGAAAAACATCTCCCAAGCTGACTTTGGACTCTTAAAAATAGAGGTGGCTAACTTCACGGCACCCATGCCAATGGAAAATAGATGCATGACTGCTGAATCATACGCCAATGCACTGTACGAACACATACACAAATGCATGGAACTAGCCATACCCAAAAGAACCAAGACGCTCTCCTCCAAAAAAAGGAAGCCAGTCTGTTGGTCCCCTGCCATTAATAAACTCTACAACAGAAGGAAGAAACTGTTGCAGAAAAAGGTGCAGGCCCAAGACTGGAAAAATTCCCCTTATTAGCATCAACAAAAAGTTGAGATCCCTCATCAAAAATTCCAAAGCCAGCTATGAAGGTAGAATTGCGGCAGACACTAAAAACAACCAAAAAGCCTTCTATAGTTATATCAAGAATCTCCACGGCAATACCCAAATTTGCTCTGAGCTACTGTACAATGGTACCTCCTATACCGAGCCAACAGATATTGCCAACATACTGGCTGACAGATTCAGTGTGAACTTTACCACCCCCCCCCCCAAAGGACCAATCTCAATACCGGAAGAATGCCAGGCACCCAGCATTACTGCAGCACATGTTAAAGCTGCATTGTCCAACGCCAAGAATACAGTTTCCATAGGACCCAACAATATCCCTGGCTGTGTTCTACATGAATTACAAAGTGAACTGGCACCACATCTGTGTGCTCTATTCACTCACAGCCTCACCTCAGGCTTTGTCACTACTGAATGGTGCACTGCTACAGTCATCCCTCTCCATAAAGGAGGAGCGACTAAGACCCTGGAAATTATTGCCCCATTAGCCTGATGAGTCTGATATGTAAGGCTATGGAGCGCATCATCATGGACCTAATTAACAAGGATATAGGGAATCTCCAAACTCTAGATCCCATGCAATTTGGTTTTGTGAAGGGCAGACCATGCCTGCTCAACCTTGTTGACTTCTTTGAGTCAGTCACCAGAGCTGTAGATGAAGGTGAGGCCTACCTCAATTTGGCCAAGGCTTTTGATACCACTCCTTACTCAGGAATTATTGATAAACTCAGCAACCTAGGCATCAACCCCTGTATCATTAGGTGGGTTGCAAATTGGCTGACAGATAGAACCCACAGTGTGAAAGTAGTGAACTCCAAGACAGACTGCTGACCAGTCACAAGTGGAGTCCCACAGGGATTGGTCCAGGGTCCTCTCCTGTTTGGCATCTACTACTCAGAAGTCCAGGCCAACATGGAGGGAATCTGGCTGACCAAGTTTGCAAATGACTGCAAGCTGGGGGCCATTATTAACTCCCCAAGTGATGCAGATATATTACAGAAAGGCCACACTGAGACTGATGACTGGTGTCAAAACCATGGCCTTAAGCTTAATGCCAAAAAATGTGTCGTCATCCCCTTTTGGAAAAACTCAGTTCCCACTAATTACCACATTGACTGGAGCCCACTGAACATTGAAGGTGTTATGAGAGATCTGGGGATACAGGTTGACAGCAACCTCTCCTTCGACCACCACATTGCCACTGTGGTCAAAAAGTCCTTCTATGTGGCACATCTCATTACCAAGGGCTTTGCATCCAGGAAGAAAGAGGTCATCATCTCTCTCTATTCTTCCCTCATTAAACTAATCATAGAGTACAATGCCCCATTTGGCATGTACCTCACTAGACACCTGCAACAGCTGGAGAGGCCACAAAAGTACCTCACAAAGAGGATCCTAGGCCTTAATCACATGTTCTACATGGACAGACTTAAAAAAACTCCAGCTATTCTCTGTCTCATATCATCTACTAAGAGGCGATCTCTGCTTGACTTACAAAGCCATGTCTGACCCAGCTCTGTTAGAAATGCTCCATCTAAAGAAATCCCAATCCCTCCGAACCACATGCTGCAGAGACTTCAACCTCATTACCACAATCAACAGAATATGCTGGAGGGACAGGTTCATAACCCAGAGACTGCCCATGCTCTGGAATAAACTTCCCATACATGTCAAGCAGAGCATCTCACTGGCCCTCTTCAAGAGCAATCTTGATTAGTGGATGGGAAATAGAAAATTCACCCCGGGGATCATTCCAGTGGCTCTACTTGATAGAGGCACTGGAAACTAATGTCAGACGGCACAATGCCAGAGCACTTCTATGGGCTAGGCTTGTAAAAGCTCCAGGGCCATTGGTCTAGTACACACCTATGAACTTATAAATATACTGGCATAACATAACATAACCTGATAACTTGCTCTGGCTAAGTGCCTCCCTTGATATAGGCCTATAGCTGACTATCGGACTCACTTGTACCTAAAACTAGTTAGGAATACTTAAAAACTATTTGTTGAATGAATGGAAAACCAAGTGCGCATTATTCAGTTTCATGACCAGTTTCATACAGAAAAGATTATGGTCTCTGGAAATGAAGACCTTATATAGAACCCCAATGCTGCTCCTGCTCTGTGTCTGAGTCTAAAGTCAGGTAACTTAGTTATTAATTAAAGAAAACAAAGCATGTATATATACATATATATATATATATATATATATATATATATATATATATATATATATATATATATATATATATATATAGTGATGTATGGAACCCAGCCCTTGATGGAAAAGGTTGAAAATGTTGACGTCATTAAAGCGGTTCTTTAGCCCGATTTGGCTTCTAGCTTATCACTTTTCAGCTTAAACCTTTTATGACAGCTACTTTTATTTTCTCTGTTGTCACGTTACTATGATAGCTCTTGACCATTTGCAGTTATTTGCTATAGGAGATTGATTTTTTATTTAGCTTTTGGCACTCTTTATCAAAGTGCTGGTCCTACTCCCACCCCCCCCCACCCCACCCCACCACCATCACCATCTTTGTTTGATATGCTTGGATATTCTTGGTTTCCTTTGTCTGATCCATTACTGAATATTCTCAGAAATGGCTTGTAGACTATTTTAATAGTAACTGTGTGTTTTTTCATGATTAGGTCAGAATTATTCTTCAGCATATCCTGATCATAGTGTAACAGTGTTCATTTCATGCACTGTTACTGTTTACTCCAAAACATTCCTGACTACTTAATTGTTCATTTAAAGTTTGTATTCTTTTACTATCTGTAGGCCTTGGTGATATTTAAAAGTACAACTTATTAAGTATCATATAATGACAGCATATCATTTGGAAGCCACTTTAAATTATTACATATATACACATTTAGAACTATGCCACTTAAAACCCAGCCAAGCTATTGTTTTTACAGTGTGATACCTTAAACCCCTTGTAATGAAGACATGTAGGAAACATGCAATTGCCACCGCAAGAACATCAAACATTTCAGCTTTTTGGCTTCTGAGTGCCCATAATTTTTTTTTTTACTTTTTAAGTCTTTAAACACACATTCAAGCCCCATTAGCTTTAGGCATGAACACATCAGCACAACACAAGGGAAAAGTTTGTGTAGATTTCAGAAACAGAGTTTTTAAACACAACTGATGCCCATAAACATTAAGGTACCTGCAAAACATCCCGACTAACATCAAAACCAAAGGATAAAAAGGTCATACGCACAAACCATTCAGTAAAAACTAGAAGAAAAAGCAGCTAGAGTTTTCACTGTTTGATATCTTAAACCTCCTGTCATGGGATATATGCAAATGACTCCTTAAGGACAAAAAGTGCGTCAGCTAGATGGCTTTTGAATAGCATCCAAGGCAGTTCTGAAACCAGCTGCATCAATATACCTCTTTATTTAGCACTTTCTTCCCCTAATATCATGGGATGTCATCAGAATAATGCACCCACAAGACTGGCGCTCTTAAATACGATTAATTAATTAATTAATCACATGCTATTTAAAATGTATTGAACATTAAAAACATATGAAAAATAAATGACCAAATTATAAAAATACAAATAGAAAGAATATACATATATAAAAATATATACAAGAATATTCCTATCTAAGATGAGCTTTAAGAAACTGTTTCAGTATACAAAGTCGCAGATTGAGAATACATATTTTATTGGGTGCATTAAAGTTAGCCGTGTTCCCAAAGGGCTCTGATCTTGAAAATATCCGACCGGTTTGAAAGCACAATCACCATTACATAAAGAGCTGTTGCTATTATTTGATAAACATGGCTGTGAATTAATGAATTTAGTAATTAAACATAATCAAATCGCTATGAAACAACTTATGGTTGATATTTCCATTTTTGATAAACATATTACGAAAGACTTATTACGTGATATGTATCAGCCATAATATGTTGAAGTGTTTAACAAAGTGGTCAGTGAATGTGAATTTATAAAAAATGAAAAAGCTAAAAAGCTTGAACGTGATAGATTGGACTATGAAGATAAGAAATCTTAACCAAACCCACCTATTTAACAAACAATTGAACTCAGATTGGATAAGACCCGTGATACATCTGTTAATGTAAACAGCAATGATGATAATGTTTTCCATGATGAAGCAACCGCTTTAGAGTTCCCCCTGCTTCTCTGGTCAGAATGGCTGAAATCCAAGAGGAACAATACTCATTTCCTATTCAAAATGGATCAGTTCCGGTCCAATGTGGACCCACCACCTTAACATTACCAGCGATCCAACAGAAACACACAATGGAAATACAGGTGTTGTTGATTAATTCACGTGTATATGATGTTCTGCAAAATGATTTACTGGACATTATACCCTTACTAATACTATTAAGGATTTTATTTTTCATAATCATAGCAGCTATTATGTTTATACTGCTCATGCTGATTTATTCTGCAAAGGATTTACCTTTGTTCCATGAAAAGTTCCTAATATTTTAGGTGATTTTAAGTTATTTATTAGGAAATTAAATTTGAAGTTATTTTTCAAGATAATAATGTCAGATATTTTAATTCTGAAATGAACAAAGGTTTGAAAAAGTTTAGTGTTTTTATTCCCCCATTACACTCCTCTTTACATGTTTTTGAACAGGTTTATAAGCTCAGCTTTAGATATATGTTTTCCCATTACAGTATTGGGAATAACTGCAGTATTACTAGTGAACAACAGACATTAATTGATGATTTAAAGTCAAATAGCAATATTAGAATTATGTAACCTGATAAGGGGGAAGGGTAGTTATAGTTAATAAAATGGATTATATACAAAAGATGTTCAATTCATTGTATGATGAGGCTTATGAATAAGCCTAACTTAATGAAGTCAATACAGCGTATCAGAAAATTAGTTAGCTATATATGATATGCTTATGCAAGAGCAAATTACACCTGAGCAGCATCATTATTTGCATATACAGTAACCATTGGTACCCACTGTATTTGGAATACCGAAAATACATAAAGATTTATATAATCCACCGTTAAGATTGATAGTAGCTGCTGGAGCTTCAAAAACTAGCCCCATTGCCAAATTTAGTGACTTTTAGATAAATTCAAGTTTGTCCCAAATAAAGGTATTATGTGAAGATTGTTGGGACTTTCTACCAAATGGAACAAAGTCAATTTTCTTGATACATTACATTTTATTACTATTGATGTTAAGAATTTATTTACCGTTATACCCCAGGATGTTCGTCTGGAATGGTTTGGCGAGTTTGTTTTTTGATAAATTATATCTTCCTCAAAATAAAATTAATATTTATGTTAATTTGATGGATTTAGTTTTGTTAAACAATTTTATTTATTTTGAGGGTCAATATTTCAGACAAATTACAGGAGTTGCCATGAGGGCATCATGTGACCCTTTGTTTGCTAACATAATTATGGCTGAATGGGAAAAAAATTATTCGTAATAGCTCGTTTATTCATTCATGGGTTTTATATACAATTTTTTAGATGATATATGTATTTTCAGAAAGACAATGCAGAAAAAAAATTCCATCATTTGTAGAATATATTAATAGTACCACCAACTTTTTGGAGTTTTCTCATACTGTTACCTCAGATGAGTTAACCTTCTTAGATGTTCATATAAAAAAGGACTATACTAAACATGAGTTTAAGTCCTTAATTTATTGAAAACCCACCTATTCAAAATCGTTTTTACATTTTACGAGTTGTCATCTTTTACAACAGAAGAAGGATGTAGTTAAGGGGCAGTTTGTAAAAGCAGCCCGTACAATTTCTGCTTTTGATGTCTTGATAACAGAATATAAAAAAGTATCTGACATGTTTAGAGAAAGGGGTTATCCAACCCACTTTATACAAGACATTATGAATGAGGTGGCAACCTCATTTACATATACTTTTTTAATACAAAGGAGTGAGATATTTGATTTTCAATGTGGACCAAAAAGTGGTTCTAATGTTGGTGAATTAGACACGTTAACACATTCCAAAGGTGGAAGTGACATCGAGAATGTCGATTTTAGTATTTATTTTATAACTTCCTATTTTGGTGACAGTAAATAAATAGAATGCATATTAAATAAAAACTGGCCTTTATTGGAGAATGACATTAACATTTTAAAAATATTATGTACAACAGCAAAGATTATATACAAGAAGGGGTGCAATCTTAAGAAATTATTTGAAAATTTACCAGAAAGCACTAGTAATGTTTCGTCTGAGATGTCAAGTTGTGGATTTTGTAAATATTGTGTTTATAATGGAAGTGAAATTAACATTCAGTCCAGAATTATGGTTTTAAAAGGTAAATATAATTGTAACACATGTTGTGGAGTATGTAGCCTACTGCAATTTATATCCAGTATTTTATGTCAGGAAAATGGAAAGGAAATTGAAGGATCGCATTTATGAACATTTATATAATACTATGAATAACTGATGTAAAAACATCTTGTATTAACATATAGAAAATCCTGAACATACATGCTTATTTTTTGCAGTAGAGCAGGTAAAACGCAGCCCTAGAGGAGGACCTTGGGGTCTGATTTTGGAGTACATGCCTATCAGATATCGGGATTAAATGAGATGGTGTCCATTTCTTGGTAATTAAAACTTAAAGCTCATCTTTGATAGGAATATTCTTGTAGATATTTTATGTATATTCTTTGTATTTTATTTTCCTAATTTGGTCATTTATTTTTTATATGTTTTTAATGTTCAATACATTTTAAACAGCACTTAATTGTATTTAAGACCTTTGGTCTTGTGGGTTTATTATTCTGATGAAGACCCACGATATTAGGAGAAGAAAGTGTTAAATGAAGAGCTATTTTTTTGCAGTTGGCTTCAGAACCTCCTTGGATGTTATTTCAGTTTGTAAATGGCTTCTGAGTGCCCATGACTTTTCTTGTAACTTTTTAAGTCTTTAAGGTTACAATAAAGCCAAACCCCACTAGCTGTGGAGATGCATTTTTTTTTTTGGCCTTTTACATACATACTTGTAGAACTAAGCCATTTTGAATTATTAAATTTATTACATACATACACATGTAGAACTAACAATAATTTACACTGTCTCTATACATCTCTTAGTTTTACTCTTCATACACTAGTGGCATTCAAACATCTATTTCTTGCTTTGCATTCATCTTTCTGATAGACATTTAAAAGAACACAGGCATTGCCTCCTTGTGACTAAATGGGAAATGTTCCTGTCAAAATCTGGAAAAATCAGTATTTGTGATGAGTTTAAAATTACCAGTTATGATGTGCCCTAAGCATGCACTCCACAGATCGTTTACTAGAATCATGTCTCTCTAGATTGGTCGTAACCTGCTTAGTTAACCTACTTCTTAAAAAAAAAACAGTGTCTATATTACGTGATCAAACGTTTAGTTAATCGAATAACTAAATGTTAATCACTAAATATCAAAGACCCAAAACGATGAACAGCAGTTTCCACATAGGGAAACAATGCCGTTGTCCTAAAAAAAAAAAAAAAAAAAAAAGCGCAAATGAAGTGGGGGGCTTTACCCCCCACACCCCCCCCCAACTAAATATACCAACTCCGAGATTGCTCCACATTGAAGAAAGGGAAAAATCTGCATAACAGCCAAGCAACTTATTTTCCTGAGTGGAAACTGCCATTCGCGGTTTTGGGTCTTCGATATTTAGTGATCGATGTTTAGTTATTCGATTAACTAAACGTTCAATCACGTAATATAGACACAAATGCATTTCTATCCTTATTTCTGTCCCATCTCTAACTTGCCTTGCTTAGACAAAGTTATTGAGAAGGTGGTTTATTCATAGTTTGAATTAAATTCACCAGTTCTTAAACTCATATTCTGTCTGTTTTATGCACTCCCCAAAGCACTGAGACTGCTCTCATCAGAACAGTAGATCAACCTATGAAAAGAGATAAATGTTTTTATTCAACATTAGTGTGACTTGAGCTCCATGTACCATTTGAAACTGCTAATCACATCACATGCAGTGTGTTCTGCTGTCCTAAGGCTCTCTAAAAGTATTTCTTTTTTACCAGACATCTTACATGACATACACAGATTTTTGTTTTGCCTTTTTTTTTCTCGTTAATGTAAATGCTTTTTTACTGCATGTTTAAATATTTTATTATTTCATTCTTTTAATCATTGTAAGTGTGCTGATTTTAAACACAGTACTTATTTGTTTGTACATTTGTTTCTCGACCAGTAGAGTCCTACTGAGCTAGGCCAAGGGAGAAAAGCGACAATATTCATAGATTCATAGACTGCTACTAGGCTAATGATCCAAGAGGCCTTTCTAAGCCTAGCCAAGTTTCCTGGAAAGAATAACAATGCCCTGCATCCAAATAGGACATTGAGGAGCAGACATTTATAAGCTAACTATGTCCATTAGGGAAATGGGTGCCAGGACCGGTGCAAATTTCCTATTCCCCATCCACTTGTCTAGATTGTTCTTAAACTGGGAAATAGATGATCTCAGCTTCACATGGATGGGAAGCCTGTTCCATAGGAGGGGCAGTCTCTGGGACACATATCTGTCATTCCCGTATGTTCTGTTTAAGTCAGACAAAATTCAGGTCCCTATACCCTGTATTTTTGGTACCTTTTGACATAAGAATATGTAGAAGAGTGGTAAGTGTGGGGTTTGTGGATGCCTTGCAAGCCAGTCATAGATCACCCCTCAGCAATCTATAAGAGACGGAGTAGAGGGAAAGGTCTTCAAGGAGCTCTGCAAAAAGCAGGTTTGTTATGCCTTGTATTCTTTTTGTAAGGAAGGTCTGACGTTTTTAATTTCTCCAAGTCTTTTGGGTTTCTAATACCATGATGGGAATGGACCTCATTCCTAAGTCAAAGTACGATTAAAGTTCATGAAATTAGTACTGTTTCACGCTTTGATGTCAGCCAAGAGTGCTCTTTGCAGCACTCGCAATGTGCCCGGTAATGACTCCTTCTTAGGTTCATAGGTTGGTACTAGGCTTTCAGCCCTAGGGCCTATGCAAGCCTAGCCATAACAATTCCCTGGATATTTCTTCCCACAATATTTACTTCTCTGGGCCCCTGTCTAGCAGGGTGACTGACATGATCTCAGGGGTGAATTTCCTATCTCCATCCAATCATCAAGGTTCCTTTTGAAGAGGGCCAATGAGGCGCTCTGCTTGACATGTATGGGCAGTCTATTCCAGAGTATGGGGAGTCTCTGGGTCAGGAACCTATCCCTCCAGCATGTTTTGTTCATTGTGATGACAAGGTTTAGATCACTGGAGCGTGCGGCTCTGAGGGATTTGGATTTCTTTAAGTGGAGCATGTCCAACAGCTCAGGGTTTGACATGGCCTTGTATGTTAAGCAGAGATCGCTCCTGAGTAGACGATATGCCACAGAGTATAGCTGGAGATTTTTTAGGCGGTCAGCATATGGCATCTGCTTTAGGCCTGTGATTCTTTTAGTGTGGTATTTCCGTGGCCTTTCCAGTTGTTGCAGATGTCTTGTGAGGTACATACCAAACAGGGCATTATACTCTATAATGGGTTTAATGAGGGATGAGTACAGTGGGACAATGACCTCCTTTTTTCTGGATGAAAAGCCCTTAGTGATGAGGTTCATAGGTTCATAGGTTCATAGGTTTATACTAGGCTATCTGCCCTAAGGCATTTATAAGCCTAGCCCAAATTTTTGTGGCTTAAGCCACCCCTTATATGAAAAAATACTGTGCCCATTAGTTTGTTGTGCCTCTGTCCAGCAGTGACACAGAGATGATTCCCGGGGTAAACCTACGATCTCCCATCCACAAGTCTAGATTTCTCTTGAACAGAGTCAGCGAGGTGCTCTGCCTCACATGGACCGGGATTTTATTCCACAGCATAGGGAGTCTCTGAGTGATAAATCTATCCCTCCAGCACGTCCTATTTATATCCGTGCTAAGGTTTAAGTCGCTTGCTCTAGTGGTTTTGGTGGATTTGGATTTTTTGAGGTGGAGCATGTCCATTAATTCCGGGTTGGACATGGCCTTGTATGTCAGGCACATGTCACCTCTGAGCAGACGGTATGCGACTGAATAGAGCTGGAGTTTCTTCAATCTGGCAGCATATGACAGATTTTGGAGTCCCTTTATCCTTTTGGTGAGGAACTTTTGGGGTCTCTCCAATTGCTGCAGATGTCGGGTGAGATACATCCCGAATGGGGCATTGTACTCGATCATTGGTCTGATAAGTGAAGAGTACAGAGGAACAATAACCTCACTAGATCTGGATGTGAATCCCTTCATGATCAGGTGGGCAATGTAGAAGGTCTTTCTAACCACTTTAGCAATGTGAGTGTCAAAAGAGAGGCCACTGTCAACCTGGGTCCCCAGGTCCCTGATAACCTCTTTTGTGCTTAGTGGATTGCCACCTATATGGTAGCTTGGGGTTACCTTGTTTTTCCCGAAGGGTATGACTATACATTTTTTGGCGTTTAACTTCAGGCCATGGCTCTGGCACCAGCTATCTGTTTCCGTGAGTCCCTTCTGAAGGATATCCGTGTCTGATGCACTTTCCACTATGGCACCCAGTTTGCAGTCGTCTGCAAACTTTGTCAGCCAAAGTCCTCCTATGTTGGCCTGTACTTCTGAGAAGTAGATGCCAAACAATAGGGGGCCAAGGACCGAGCCCTGTGGGACACCACTTGTGACCGGCTTGGAGTCTGGCACAGCGCCAGCAACTCTAACCCTGTGGGTTCTGTCCTTAAGCCAGTTTGCAACCCATCTTGTGACATATGGGTTACATTTAAGCTGGTAAGTTTTTCTACAATACCCGAGTGGGGTATTGTGTCGAAAGCCTTTGCAAGGTCAAGGTAGGCTGTATGGACTGCCTTTCCCTCATCAATGGCCTTGGTGACTGTTTTGAAGAAGTCGACCAAGTTCAAAAGGCATGATCTTCCCTTGACAAAGCCAAACTGGGTCGGGTCCAATGTCTGCAAGTCCCCTATATCTTTGTTTAAGAGCTCCATTATGATCCTCTCCATAGCTTTGCAGACTAGACTTGTTAAGCTTATGGTCGGTAATTACCAGGGTCCGTGAGGCCGCCTTTGTGGAGTGGGACAACAGTTGCCGTCGCCACTCCTTGGGCACGTATCCTGTGGTAAGGCTGAGATTAAACAGCTGCCTTATGTGCGGTTTAATTCCTCATTTAGCTCGTGTAGCACACAGCCGGGGACACCATCCGGTCCCATTGATGCTGTGTTTTTAGCTTTAGAGAGAGCAGCTTTCACCTGCGCATTTGAGATGTCCGGGAGGCTACACTCGGCTGGGATAGTTATCTCTCCTTTAGGGGAGAGGGGTGAAGTTTGCACTGAACCTGTCTGCCAGTATGTTGGCAATGTCTGTGGGTTCAGTGATTTTTGTATCATTTTGGACTAATTCTGAGCATATCTGGGAGTTTCCACCCAGGTTCCTAACATAGCTGAAAAAGGCCTTATGATTGTCCTTTGAATCCATGGCAATTTTTCTCTCAAAATTATCCTTAGTTGATTTTATGAGTGCTCGTATTTTTTTACTAATAATGATCAGGGGTGACTTCCCTTTTATGGATTTTGTTCTATCATGTAATAGCTTTCTCCTCTTATTGTAAAGTTTGTTAATGGCTGGGGTCCACCAGACTGGACGTTTGCCCTTTGTGGAAAGAGTCTTGGTTTTATTTGGGATTGCCTGATCCATGCAGTCCTGGAGGTGTTCATAGAAGGCATTTGTAAGGGCTTCCAGCTTGGGTTGTGGTTTCCACTGGCTCAGGGGCCTTGAAGGATACCACACCAGTCTTGAGTAGTGTGAAGTTTGCTTTAGAGAAGTTCTTCACTATGGTCTTTTGTTTGGGGTGGGGGGGGGATGTGGATTTCCAGTGAGATTAGTTTATGATCAGATCTCACCAATGAGGGATATACTTCGGGTGTGGAGCATTTTGTCCCCATGTTTGTGACAATGAGATCTAGTATATTTTCTCCTCTCATGGGAACAGTGACTAGCTGTTCCATGGCATTTGAATTTATGAACTCCAGGAACCGTTGGGCTAGAAAGTTAGGGCTTGAGTAATGTTCCCAGTCTATATTCGGGTAGTTGAAGTCACCCAATATGATGGTGTTTGGAGATACATTTATACCCTCCAGTGTCTTCAGGAAGGCTGTGTGGGGTTCCTGAGTTTGAGAGGGTGGCCTGTAGCATGCTACAATTTGTAGAGCAGTTTTGCCTATGGTTAGTTGCACCTGGATGGTTTCCGAAGCTTGTGCGTTGCCACCTACCTGGAGGTGTGGGTATCCTTTATGAATATGGATACACCCCCTCCTTTTGTGGTGTGGTCCGGGTTTTGGGGCGGAACGCATGATATGAGGTAAAACCTAATAGTGCCGGGGTGCTCTCAGGAGCCTTGAACTAGGTTTCAGTTACAGCACAGACATCGATGTTCTCCATACTGAGAAGGGCCTCGAGTGCGTGCATTTTGAGATTTAGACTTCTGGCATTGAGCAGCATTACCCTCAGTTTCTTCCCATTTTTGTTTTCTAGGGTGGTAGGTTTAGAATTTGAGCCTTGCCTAAAAAGGCACTATGGGGGTGGCAAGAGCCTTAGCCAATATCCGAATCCCAGGGGTGACAGGTGCAAGCCGTCCCTTGAAGCAGCGTGGCTTGTCAAGCATGTCATCCCAGGCAGACAGACACTGGATCCCCTTTGAATGACACCAGACATTAAGCCAATTGTTAAAGCTGATCATCTTGTCTCTATATTGTGGCATCATTCTTGGTGAAGGAAGGATATTGCTCAGGGTTAGGGTCATACCTGCCTGGGCTACATAATCAGAGAGCTCCTCTATGTCTCTTTTCATGTAGTCCAGGGAGGTACGTCTCAGGTCGCTCACACCAGCATGGACAATGACTGTGTCATATTTGTACTTGCCGTGGAGTGACCCGAGTGCTTGTGTTATGTGGCGGATTCTAGCGCCCGATAGGCAGCTTACTGTGACCCTCTCCTTGTTCAGCCTGGTGAGTGGGACGTCAGTGTGTCTGACTATGGAGTCACCTATGACAAGTATGTTTGGTGTTGTATTTGGCCTTAAGGGCTGTGACTGCTTTGCACACTGCTTTTGTGGTTTATGTGTTGCTTGTGGGGTGTCTTGAGGTAGCAGTTGTTTGGGTGTCTGCTTTGGAGGCCTCTGCTGTTTAGGTAAATTTTTACTCAGAGCCTCCGAGTATGTCTTTGTGTGTTTATGTGTTTGATTCAGTGGAGTGGTAGCATTATGTGAGGCTGGTTTTGTGGTGTGTGTAGTTGCCTTCTCCTCCTGTCTGGTCTTGCCAGTCCTGAGTTGAGAGAGCTCAGCCTCCAGTTTGGCTAAATAGCTGCATCTCTCGCAAGTATTTGTGTTATGTGGGAGGAGGAGAGGGTTGTCTGTGTACATAAGGCAGTTATAACATTGCCTCAAGATTCCCAGATTCACCAGCTGGACCGGAGAGAAGATTGACAACTGACCTTTGGACATGCTAGAATAATATTGGGAATTCCTTAATTGAAAACAAGGGCCAGTGGGGAGTGAGGGTGTAGTGCTTTTAATTTTTAGTGCTGACTTATATAATTGCTTTAGTGAGCAAGTGCCAGGTAACTTGAGTGCAATGTGTTACAAGTAACTAAATGCAAAACGACAAACAGTAACTTTCTTTCAAGTGAAACAAGGAAATAAGTACAGTAAGCAATGCAGATATCACTAGTGATCCACAGAAGCTGAGAAGTTGCGTATTAGGTGGAATTAGCTTCCAGGGAAATAACAAGCAAACAAACAACAAGCATATAAACAAAGCTAGATTCAGCAGGCCTGGATCTAGTCTATGCTAGAGCAAACAAGGTGAACCAATTTCAGTAAGATACAGTTCAAATATTCAGGCACTATAAACCTTTAACCAGAAATTCCCAGCTCAGAAGGGCAGAGTCCAGCCTCTTCTCCCACAAGAGTGCAGACCACGAACCTTCTTAATTTAAAATAACTGGCCTGAAGCCCAAGTGCCTAAACCAGAACTAATACACTTGGACACTGGGCTCTCAATCAGCAGTTCCCAACTTAGAAGGATGAAAGCTACCTGTCCTGCCACCACAGTGCTTGCCACAAACCTTCCTAATGTAAAACAACTGGTCTGAAGCCCAAGTGCTTAATCCAAAAGACTTGAATGATAGCTACACTTTAATCAAGTTACAACCAAGCAGTAATAAATACCATTGAATACTTTAGAGAATGTCTGGATTAGTGCTCAAGTTACACAAACAAAGCTAGATCCAGCAGGCCCAAATCCAGTCTATGCCACAGCAAACAAGGCGCACCAACTTCAGTAAGAAACAGTTCAGATATGCATGCACTATAAGCCTTTAACCAGAAATTCCCAGCTCAGAAGGGCAGATTCCAGCCTCTCCTCCCACAAGAGTGCAGACCACGAACCCTCTTAATGTAAAATAACTGGCTTGAAAGCCCAAGTGCTTAAACCAGAATTAATACACTTTTAGAATAACAGACACTGAGCCCTCAATCAGCAGTTCTCAACCTAGAAGGATGTAAGCTACCTGTTCTGCCACAACAGTGCAGACCACAAACCCTCTCAGTGCAAAACAACTAACTGGTGTGCCACATAGAACGATTTCCTGACTGTTGTGGCGATGTGGTTATCGAAAGTGAGACCACTGTCCACCTGTGTCCCTAAGTCTCTCATCACACTTTCGATGTTTAGTGTCCTACCACCTATGTGGTAATTCATGGGTACATGGCATGTACTATACATTTCTTGGCATTAAGCTTGAGCCCATGGCTCTGGCACCAGGCATCTGTTTCTATAAGGCCGTTTTGAAGAATATCCACATCATATGGGGATTCAATAATGGCTCCCAGTTTGCAGTCATCTGCAAACTTTGTTAGCCTGAGTCCCTTAGTGTTGGCCTGTACTTCAGAAAAGTAGATGCCAAACAAGAGTGGTCCCAGGACTGAACCCTGAGGTACTCCACTTGTCACTTGTCTGGAGCTAGATTTGGAGTCGGCGACATTTACAGTGTGGGTTCTGTCAGTAAGCCAGTCGGCAGCCCATCGAGTGACGTAGGGATTTATGCCCAGCTTAGTAAGTTTATCTATGATTCCAGAGTGGGGGATGGTGTCGAGGGCCTTGGCGAGGTCCAGATAGGCTGTGTGGACTGCCTTACTCTCATCCACAGCTCTGGAGACTGATTAAAAGAAGTCAATCAGATTCAGGAGACAAGATCGGCCCTTCACAAACTCAAACTGGGTGGGGTCCAGTGTTTGAAGGTTGCCGATGTCTTTGTTTATAAGTTCCATGATAATGCGTTCCATGCCCTTGCAGATCAGGCTTGTCAGACTGATGGGACAGTAGTTCCCGGGATCCAAGGTGGATCCTCCCTTGTGGAGCGGGAAAACTGTAGCTGTGCGCCACTCAGTGGTCATGAAGCCTGAGGTGAGGCTATGATTAAACATGACACTTAGGTGAGGTGCCAGTTCATTTTGTAGTTCATGTAGTACACAGCCTCGGATGTCATCTGGTCCCATGGATGCTGTATTCTTAGCTTTGGAGAGTGCGGTTTCTACCTGTGTGGCCATGATTATCGGAATTTAGCAATCTTTTGGTATTGCGATGGGCCCTTTAGGGAGTGAGAGGTGGGTGAAGTTGGCACTAAATCGATCTGCCAGAATATTGGCAATATCCTTGGGATCAGTATATTTAATGCCATTCTGTTTTAGCTCAGAGCAGATCTGAGCATTGTCATTTAGATTTTTGACATAACTATAGAATGCCTTGTGGTTGCCTTTGGAATCTTTGGCAATTTTATTTTCATAACTAGCTTTTGAGGATTTTATGAGGGATCTCAGCTTCTTACTGAGGCTGGTGAGGGAGTTTTTTGCATCCTGGGATTTTCCTCTTTTTTGCAACAGTTTCTTCCTTCTGTTGTATAGTTTGTTTATAGCAGGGGGACACCAGATTGGCTTCCTTTTTTTGGAGAAGAGCATCTTGGTTCTATTTGGGATGGCACGATTCATGCACAAGTGGATGTGCTCATACAGTGCCTTAGTGCAGGATTCTGCAGTCGAACTTCCAGATCCCATCTGCGTGGGTGTTGTGAAGTTTGTCACTTCTGACCTCAGTAGCTTGAAGTTGGCTTTGGAAAAGTTTTTTAAGGAGGTTTCCTTACTGGGGGGTGGGGGTGGGATGTGGATGTCAAGAGTGCTTTGCTTATGGTCAGACCTGACCAATGAAGGGGTGACCACTGGTGTGGAGCATCTATCTCCCATGTTGGTAATGACCAGGTCTAGGATATTGGAGCCCCCGGTGGGACAATGGATTAGTTGATCCAGGGCCTTGGAATTTGTGAATTTCAAGAACCATTGGCGAAAAGAGTTGGTACCTGAGCAGTTTTCTCAATTAATGGCAGGGTAGTTGAAATCACCCACCCAGTATTAGGGTGTTTGGTTGTATCTTAATATTTTCCAGTATATTTAGAAAGGTGTAGTGAGAATCTTGGAGCATGGTGGGGGATCTGTAGCAAGCTACAATTTGGATTGCAGTCTTACCTAGTGTTAGTTGCACCTGGAGAATTTCAGATGCATTGTGTTGGACAACTAGCCTGGAGGTGAGAATATCCTTGGAGAATATGGACACTCCTCCACCTTTAGTGTTTCGGTCTTGATTTTGTGGTCGAAAAGTGTGGTAAGAACTGTAGCCTGGTATTGCAGGGGGTGCTCTCTGGAGCCTGAAACCAGGTCTCAGTTACTGCACAGATATCGATGTTCTCCATTTTTAGGAGTGCCTCGAGAGAGTGCATTTTGAGGTTTAGACTTCTAGCATTGAGTAGCATTACCTTCAGATTTTGCATGCTTGTATCTGTTACAGTGGTGGTTTTATCCTTTGAACCTTGTCTAAAAAAGGCACTATAGGGGTGGCAAGAGCTTTAGCCAGTAACCTGAATCCCAGGGGTGACAGGTGCAGACCATCTCTGGCAAAGCATCATGGTTTGTCGATCATGTCCTCCCAGGCAGATAAATACTGGATCCCCTTTGAATGACACCAGAAACTTAGCCAATTGTTGAAGTCAATCATTTTGTCCTTATACTGTGGTATAATTCTGGGTGAACGCAGGATGCTACTCAGGGCTAGGGTCATACCTGCCTAGGTCACATGATCCAAGAGCTCTTCCATGTCTCTTTTCATGTAGTCCAGGGAGGTACATCTCAAGTCATTCACTCCAGCATGGACAATGACAGAGTCATATTTGTACTTGCTGTGGAGTGACTTGAGTGCATGTGTTATGTGCCGGATCCTGGAACCCGACAGGCAGCTGACTGTAATTTTCTCCTTGTTCAGCCTGGTGAGTGGGACATCAGTGTGCAATTCTGCAATTCGTATGGTGTTACATGAATTGGTAACATATCCAAAATTGACTGTAAATTCCTTTTTATAAGACCAGTTGCTCCTACTACTATTGGAACTGTCTGGGTATCTTTCTTTCACATGGCTCTCATTTCTGCCTGCAGATCAAGGTATTTTATGACTTTGTGTCTCTCTGTACGCAAGACACTGTAGTCACTGGGTGTAGTGATTTCAATGATCAATGCTACTTTTGTCTTCTTTTCTTGGACCACTATATCTGATTTTCTAGCATCTATCTTTTGAACTGTTGGTATTGGGTGATCCCATGTGATATAAACTTCATCATTTTCTATGATTCTCTGTGGATCATGTTTCCAGTGTTTTTCAACCATTTCAATACCATAATGTTTGCACAATCTCCAGTGCAACAGTCGCGCCACATTATTATGCCTTTCAGTATACAGTCCCTCTGCCATTAGTGCGTCGCAACCAGCAACAAGGTGTGTGACTGTTTCCAATTCGGTATTACAAAACCTACATATGTCTGTTTCTCCCACATATTCAATGGACTTTGTAAACCAATGTGTACACACCCCACTGTCTTGGGCTGCCAATAATAACCTTTCATTTCTTGATGTGAAGTCACCCCTCCTTAACCATTCCTGTGTTTGTTCTTGATCAACATGAGGCTCTTCCAGAAGTTTTCTATACTTGCAACTGTGTTTATGTTTTTTCCACATTTCTTGCCTTCTCATCTGGTCCTTCACCTTATATTCTTTCTTTTGTTTTTTTAGCACATTCAGTTGTTGCCTGGTTTTTATCTACTTCTGGTTTGAGTTCCATTCCTGCTTGACGCTGATGCTTCTGCTAAGTTAAGCAGAGATGTCATCTTAGATTAATTCTCCTCATGTTTCAAAACTTTCACTACATTTGGATCTTGTGAGGTCAGTAGATGAGTGTGGAGTCCCACAATTGCAGATCTATACATGTTATCAATTTCAAGGAGGCCAATCCTGCCTTCGGAATGGGGAATATATAATCTTGGTATACACTGATTTTTATAAATCATTTGGTGCGCATGAAGCATCCTTCTTGTTTTATTATCCAGTCTATCCAACACTTTTTGGGGCCAGTCAATCACTCCAAAACTATAAGTTAGGACAGGAAAAGCAAACTGATTTATGGTTTAGATCTTGTTCCTAGATGTCAATGCTGTTTTCAGGATTAATTTAAGTCTTCTAAAGTACTCCTTACTGAGCTTTATTCGCATTTGTTCATGTCTTATTGCTGATCCTAAATCAATTCCCAAGTATTTATACAGTCCCTCTTGCTTAAGTTCTTTTATACCACATTCTTGTCCCAAACTGATTGGGGTTGGAGCCTTTGAGGTCGCTCTAGTTGCTGCATATGCCTGGTCAAGTACATACCAAAGGAAGCATTGTATTATGATTGGTCTCATAAGGGTGGAGTACAGTGGGATAATGACCTCTTTGGACTTAGATGCCATGCCCTTACTTATAAGTTGCACACCATAAAAGGATTTCTTCACCACTGTGGCCACATGGTGGTTGAAGGTAAGGCTAATGTCAATGTATGTACCCAGATCCCTGACCACTAGGTTAAACATTAGGGATGTGTTATCTACATGGTATTTAGCAGGGCTGATTAATTTCCCAAGGGGTACAGTTATGAATTTCTTAGCATTGAGTTTAAAACCATGGGTCTGGCACCATTTATTACTCAGAGAAATACCTTCTTAAAGAATGCTAGTATCTATAGGGGAGCTGATGATAACCCCCAGCTTGCAATAATTTGCAAACTTAGTCAGCCATAACCCTTCAGCAATTGATTTCATTTCAGTGAAACGGATGCCAAAAAGTAGCTGGCTGAATACCAAGCCCTGGGGGGCGCCTCAAGTGACTGGCCTCTTGGTGGGAGGTGGCCTCACCTATTTTGACCTTCTGGGTCCTAACAGTGAGCCAGTTGGCTATCCAGTGGATGATAAAAGGGTTTATATCTAAATTAGTGAGATTTTCTATAATGTCTGAGTGGGGTATTGTATCAAAACCCTTGGCCAGGTTGAAATAAGCTGTGCACACAGTCTTACCTTCATCCAGTTCTTTGGTGACCCTCTCAAAAAAATCCACCATATTTAATAGGCATGACCTTCCTTTGACAAAGCCAAACTGTGATGGGTCCAGTGTTTGCAGGTTACCTATGAACTCATTTATCAAGTCCATGATGATTCTTTCCATGGCTTCACATATGAGGCTGGTAAGACTTATGGGCCTGTAGTTAGCCGAATCAGTGGTTGGACCTCCTTTGTGCAGGGGAATGACTGTAGCCATCTTCCATTCCTTGGGCACAAAACCTGACTGAAGGCTCCAGTTGAAAAGTGATTCAAGTGGACCAGAAAGGTCATGTTTCATGCTATTTATTAAACATCCCAGGTTGTTATAGGGGCCCATCGATGCAGTGTTTTTGGCCTTGGAAAGTGCATTAATGACGTGTTCTCTTGTAATGGCTTGGGGGATTGTGGTGTTATGTGGTATTTCCTTTGGACTATCGGGGGGGGGGATTTCAGCTGAACCTGTTAGCCAAAAGGTTGGCAATGGCCTCCAGTTCAGTGTGAGTGATGCCATTTACAATATGTTCTGTGCATTGTTGTGTATTTCCTCTGAGGTTATGGACATAGATGTAGAAAGCTTTGTGGTTGTCCTTTGCCTGAGAAGCTATTTTTTTCTTCAAATTTAACCTTTGAAGTATTAATTAACCCTCTTAGCTGCCTGTTTAGATTGGTAATGGGTATTTAAGTCTGTATGGCTTTGTTCCTTCTATGCTTGGCCAAGATTTTTTTTCTTTTGTTGTATAACTGACTGATAGTGTGATTCCACCAGGGTAGCTTGTCTTTTGAGTTTGTCTTATTCTTAATATGAGTGGGCACTGCTCGGTCTATACAGCTATCAATATGGCAGTACAGAGATTTTGTAAACAGCTCAGTGTATTCTATGGTGTTTATTAGGTTTGGGTTACTTGGAATTTAGCCAAGGTGTTGCTTCGTAGAGAGAGGTTAGCATTGGAATAGTTCCTAAAGGTTGTTGGTTCTGCTGGAAACCTGAAGTTAATTTTTATTTCAAGTAATACTGCCTTATGGTCAGATCTGACAAGCAAAGATATTACATTGTGTGAGGAACACTGTCTCCCTCATGTTCCTGAGTACAAGGTGTAGAAAGCATTATAACCTTGCATTGCTGAGGTACTATCAGCGACTTTAAGCCATGTTTCCGGTACTACACAGATGTCTACACTCTCCAAGGAGATGAAGGCTTGCAGGGAGTGGAGTTTCTTGTTAAGACTTCTAGCATTGAGCAGTACCACCTCCAGATATTCCTTTGCTGGTTCAGTTAAGTCAGTGCGTTTATCAGTTTGGCATTGCCTAAAAAGACACTATAGAGGTTGAAAAGGTCTTTGCCAATATCCAAAAGCCTAAAGGGGATACGTGCAGACCATCCATGGCAAAGCAGTGTGGCCTGTCAACCATGTCCTCCTAGGCTGTCAAATATTGTAACCCTCTGGACTGACACCAGAAGTTTCAAATTATAGTTGAAGCCTGGTTGCTAAGCTTAAACAAGCCCTAAAAGAACACTGAACTTAAACATTTTAGTTAATTTTAATGTAATCTGTATATGCTGAGCTCCACTAGAATTGTTTGTTGTGATACTGACTCATAGCTCCGTGCAAGGTCAGTGCTGACCAGTCCTGTTAACACACTACACTCCACATAGTCATAGACGCTGCTACTGGCAGCACAGCACTGGTAGTACTACGTCTTTTGTTAAAATTAGGTTATTGTTTGCAAAACAGCCCATAGCCTCCCCAAGCTTGGCAGTTGATATAGAGGCTTAAGGCTGTGATTGTAGTTCCTATGGTACAGGGTTTGATTCACACAGCCCTCATTTGCCTACAGTTTGACCGTTATCAAGTCACTTGACTTGTCATTGTTCCTCGGTTGCCCATGAGAAAGGACTGTGTGCCCAGTGGACTTACCTGGTTAACAAATGAGTGTTATTATTATTAGCATTTTATTTAATTTGATGCTGCTCCTTCGGGAACTTTAGAAAATAAGGACAGAAATAACACAGGCCTATAGGGCTTAACTTTGTTTAGTGGGCTAGTCTTAGAGGTATGATGGAAGAAACTTTATAAAACTGAGAGGAGGAGAAGAAGCCTGTGGCAAGTCACAGGGTGACTATGTGAGTGACAAGAATAGAGATGGATGTATCTCAGGTGAGTACAGCCCATCAGAGCCTGCTGTGCTCTGCTTAGTCTTACCTCTCAGCTAGTGATTAACCTGAGTCTGTTACAAGACTAGAAGTTGAAATGAAGTGGGCAAAAACCAAAACAAGTTAGTGGAGCTCTCTGAAGGATATCTTCAAACTCCATCTCGCTTGTAAAAAAAAAAAACCCTGCAAAGGCCTCTGATAACTAGATAACATACAGTACTGGTCAACATCACAGAAACTGATGTCTAGGCTTGCCTTTTCCTCCCTGTTAGCTGGTTTATTGAGAAACAACACAGTAGCAGACAGCAATGATCTTTAACTGCAGTTTATTGTCTAGCACTGTGCTCATGCATGGTCACAACGTATACAGGTACCTACCTGGGCTCATTTGTACAAAAATCCATCAGTGCCATAATACTGAACAGGGACCTAAATACACCACATATACTACTTCTTAATTAAGAAAATATAATTTTACTTTCATGAGGTTAAAATTGCACTTCTAAGTTTGTAATTCAAGGTAGACAAATGTCAATATAAAAAGAGCTCAAACATGGAACATTCCAGCATCAGAAAGTCAGGTGATGAGGTGGCTGTTGCAACCTCTATGAAAGTTTCCACTTTGATAGTGATTCAAGTATGTCTAATTTGTAATACTGACTAATGGGTAACAGACTTGTGTGAGGCTCACTTCCCCTACATTGTTGACTTTCATTACAGCTATCCACCTCTTGTGTATCTGTACTCACCTCTTCAGGATTCCATCTGCAGCTACTGTCAATGTTATTTGAGCATTCTGTTACCTGCAAATGACACCAGTTTCTGTTCCTTCAATCCTTGAAACAGAATCAGACTAGTTATGTTTAGTAATTATTCTTGGATTCCACATTGAACCTGCCTTGTTTTATCTTGAACATACACTGAATCTGACCCATTAAAGGATCTGTGCTATCATGTTGAAGTTTCTGTAAATACTATAGTTCTTCCATAAATGCCGTCTGGTTGGATCTGATTAGGACAAATGTTATTCTGGCATGTCTGTTAAGGAATAACTGTGTAGGTAAATGACCTGTTAATGCAATTAGGTGTGGTTTGGTACAGAAGAAGAAAGACTGAAACTTTATCTTGCACATTCAGCACTGTATTAGACAGTTTCTTCAGAATGTTGACATAAGATCTGTGCCTTGGATCCAGTTCTGATGCATTTTTTGCACGTCTGAAAAACCAGACGCATCAAAACTACTTGATCTAGGGACTTGAATCTTGCTTGCAAAATAAACAGGATATGTTGGAGGGACAGGTATGTCTCTCAGAGAATTCCCCTCCATGTGAAGCTACCTTATTCAAGCATAACCTGTATCAGTGGATGAAAAATTGGAAATTCACCCCAGGTCTAGCACCTATGTCTCTAATGGACAGAGACAGTCTGTGAGTCATACTGGTGCTTATACACACCGGTTAAAATAACGACTAAGGATAAAAGAACTTGCAGGAAACATTTGGGATGCATGGATAAGCTTATAAAGGCCATAGTAAACATTAGCCTACTATACATCTATGAATACATATATGCTTATGCCATGCCACTGATAGCAGGATGCCTTGGTGGACTAGTGGAATGGACAATTTTTTTGGACAAATAGCAGAATATTTCTGACATGAACAATGGGCCATTATCTATAGTTATAATGTTCTGGCCACTCATAAGTAGAAAATAATCTTCTCAGTCTATTTACTGTAGCTCACAGTGTCATTTCAGGCATACCAAATACTGCCAGGAATTGTAAACATGTATCTACCACTAATATGAGCAGACTATTTTCACCTGGCATAGGACACACTGTCTTGGTATCCACTCAGTTTCACTATCTCCTTCTGGTTACCATGTGAACCTTTGTGCTAAAGTTTTCATATTAATAAAACTATGGTATCCAACATGCAATTCTTTAAGTAATGTCATTTTCTATTTCCACAGAATAATAACAGTAATTCCTCAAAGATCACAGCTTTTGTCTGCTAAAAGTTTAACTCTTCTCTAATAAAACATTCTGAGATTTCTCACATCAGCTCCATGAGGCAAACCTTCCATCAAGAATCTCAGAATTTGTGACAGTTCTCTGTTCTAGTCATGAATGCTGTCATTTTAGCTTGCTTTCATATTTCTTGAAGATGATGTTCTATAACAGCATTCATTAATTTGCCATATATTTATTTACTTTATAATCTGTTTTCTTTTTTTCTAAAGTGTCATTCTCAATAGATTTTCTGCATTTGTATGCCTCTTAGACATTCTGTGTTCAGTCTGGTAACCAAACACTAATAAAATTGACTATCTCTAGATTAAAAAAAAAAAACATGACTCCACCTAATACTGCTTCATCTAAATTCAAACCCAATTCATAGGTCAATCTATACTGTTTCAACTCTATTTCACACTGAGTCACAGCCTCGCCGATCTTATAACTGCAACCATTAAAATGACACACTCCTCACATTTCCAGATATTTGGCCATATTTGAAATTCCCTTTATGCAGCAGATTATAGTTCATTTATGCCATCATCTGGAGCTGCAGACAGCATTCCCAAGTATTTCATCATATATCACTGCACTCACTTACAGATTTGTTCTGCTATTTATAAGAACATTTTGTTCTCCTTACCTTTAATCTCTTTCTCTGATACATCCTTCTGATTTTCTAAAATACACATACAACAGTCTTATGATGTAATTTTCCTTCGCAGTCCATCCCTTTGCTAACAACAGGATTTTTTTCGATGTGTTTTCTGATTCATTGTCTCCCGACCTTCAATCCTCCCACAGTCAGACACTGCTCATTCATTTTCGTGCGTGAGGTTTAGAGTAGAGGTCCTAGTAAAAGCTGTCCAGAGGTGGCCTTCATTCATGAAGTTGTGAAAGTGCTTTATGCCCACACTGGCATCCCTGCAATTAGATGTTTTGTGTTGTCCTAACCCTGCCACTGAGTTGGAAGATTTGGGATCTATGTCATTGCAAAGGCCCACTATACCTTCTCCATAAAAGTGCAAGCTTTTGCACATCTACATTCAAGGCTATCATCAGACAGTGGCTTGGAGAGCTCAGGGCTTGCCCTGAGTCACGCATTTGCATTGCAGCAATGCACTACCAGTTTCACGTATTTCCTACAAGATGGGCATATCCATCCTCACCTGTTCACTCTGTCAGATACCTGAACCACTAATCAAATTCAGGTCACATGGGCTACAGGCAGGACTCTATCTCAATGTTCCACTGAAGCTGGACTGGATAATGTAGCTTTATTCCCCTTTGTTGCATTCTTGTACTGTTATTCACTTTGGTTCTGAAAATATTTCCATGTGTTATTTCTTGTCTACACTTCTTAGGGAAACATTCCTAGCTGTCTAGGCCCCATCTCTTGTCAACTAAAAGTCCTTAATGTACCTGAGATTCTTGTCTTCCCAATTAGTCCGCCTAAAATGACTATGAATCCTTATTATCTAAAAGTTTAAATCACATTTCACTAGTCACAGCTTTAATGCACATAATCAGTGTTTCAGTGTTTTAGATCCAGACTCTGCAGCTTGCTTTAGGCCTTCAAAGGGTCAACTTCATTTAAATCTAGAGTCCAATACCCATTCCCCCAACCAAGCATCTCAGAATACAGCTGTCCGACTATGGCCTTTTATACACAGAAATGTATTCAAAATCCCTACCACTACTGACCATATCTCCACTGGCATATGCAGAATGTGTAGAAAGTACTGAATTCTACCTGTTCACAACAACTTAACATATAATGTCCATATATAGTACTGCTTCAGGTGTGTGATTACTATGGACTACCAGCAACATCAGCAATCCTGATGCCACATTACCAAGCCGAGTATGGAAAAATATTGTTCTTCCCTATTATTACTGAATGAAGTGGGTTACCTCTTATCAGTTTAACAATGGCAATTTCTGTAAATTGATATGCTTATATACAGGAGATTTTAATTTATTTATTAGTTAACCACATCAGTATATTTACAGATAGTTACTAGACTTGCAGTCCAGGGAACCAGTGAGGAGCCTGGACCAACCTCCTAGTTTCCACCAAGCACGGTTGGGTTAAGTGACATACTGGGGGGTCACACAGTAGGTAAACAAGGGCAGAGGGAATCAAACCCTGTACCAAAGGAACAATAACTCACAGCCTTAACCTTCTGCACCAACTGTCAGTTCATCATTCCGGACATTTTTAGCTGTGACCAAGACCACAAGGATAAGTGCAATATGTAATGAGAATCCTTCCAACATTCCTCAAGAATTAAACAATGTGGTGACATACATTCTAACCCAGGCCCTCCTTCCATTATCCACATCCCCTCTGGTCACTTCTAATAACTCCAAACAACTATACTTTACCTCAATAAATATACATAGCATTTGTAATAAAATCACTGAACTGCATGCCTGAGTCTTTCAATATGCACCAGATATTGCTGCTATTATTGAGAGATAGCTATAACCTCATATAAAAGCCTCACAACATTTTCCCCAGTATACAGCATCATTAGAGCTGGCAGGCTTAAAAAAAACCTGGAGGGGTAGCTACTGTCTACCCTAACATGTATGAAGTTTCTGCTCTCACAAAAAGTCTGCCCAAATTCAATAATACAGAGTTACTTATCTCCTACATAACATTAAATGATCACAAACTCCTTTGTATAATTGCTGTATATATCTTCCTTGGAAACAAAATATCCATCCTTAAAACATCCTTTACTGGATCTCATACAATATTACCAGTGAAACAGTCACCCTAGGTGATGTCAACATCATCTGGAGTACTTTTACTTCTAATTATCCTTCTTCAACCTTCGTGGCTTCAAACATCTTATTACGTACTCACCATAACAAATCCCTGGACACCAGTTCCATTCTTAACTGGACACTGGTTTCTGATCCTTGCAAATACTCTGTATCAAGAAACTTGCCTGTATCTTTTAGTGATTACTGTCCTGCTTTTGCTATCAGATGTATTACTTACTATACCAAACAGCAAGTAAACAAAAATACTCATAATCTCTTGAAATTTAGCCATGAATCATTTTTAGCTGCTCTGAACTCAGCTAACTGAACAATTCTAAAAGCCTTGTCACTTGATGAGGCAGTAAAAATGTTCATTTTAACCTTTTTTAAGCATTTTAAACAACCATGCCCCACTACATAGGAAGAGAAAGAAAACACTAACTTTACCCCTTGGCTTACTAATCTGATCAGAGGTCTTAAGCAAAATAGAAACAAGTCATAGAAAGACAAGTAGAAACTTAAAAGCTACAGCTCTTTACAGAACTTTGTAACCCTAGCAAAAAGTCAATCTTCATAAGAAACAACACTATTCTGATTTACAAAATGATCGTAGCTATAACCCCCCCCCCCCCTCAAATTCAGGAGCACGTCATATCTTCAAACATCATTTCAGGAAATGCAAAAAGAGCAATTGCTGCTCTCTGAAATTATTTTAACTGGTAGTGGAGTTTGCTGTTGTGCAGCCTTGGAGTTGGTATACATAAGTCCAGGAGTGTGTGGCTTTCCTCCCTGCAAAAACAAACTTGTTGAGTTGTTCATTGCAGCTGGTTTTGGAGAACAATTTTCATTTTTTTCCATTTGATGAAATTACCTTTTTGACTCAATATGAATCCAAATATTCTGGTCATCCATTAAACATATTCTACACTCGGGAACTAACAATGTCCTTAACCCTTATCCCCATAACTCCTCCTTGGAAACAGCCACCATGTTTAACTCATACTTCAGTGAAAGCATAGCTGACCTCACTAATGAATCCTTTCAAGACTAACCATGTCTACCACCATCCACTAATACCCACACCCTCACACTAAAACCAGTTGACACCTCCTTCATAGCAAATTACTATCCAAGCTTAAACCCTGCTCACCCTTTCCATATAACCTTCCTGCAGAATACCTCAGAAAAAGTGCTGCTAACACCATTGCATATCCAGTCTCCATTCTTGTAAACAAGTCAATACAAGGATCCTGTATTCCTATCAGCTAGAAAAAAATGCCATATCATTGCCTTTTCAGAAAGGTGGCAGTTTCATCAAAATATCTAATTTAAGACCCATTGCCATATTATGCCTCCTCACAAAAAAATTGAAAAATGTGTCCATAAACAACTACTCTAGCATCTCTTAAAGGAACAATTATTAATCAATATGCAATGAAGTTTTAAATCTGCCCATAGCATGACAACTGCTCTCCTAAATTTTACAGATAACATAACTATAGGTTCATAGATAGATTCATAGATTAGTACTAGGCTAATTGCCCTTGCAAGCCAATTATCCCTTGTGAGACTCAAACACTGCACCTTGTGTTTGTAAGGTAAACACCTTAACCACTAGGCCAAAGACAGAGGCAAACTCATTATCTTCCTCATTCCTATACTTATCAAAAGCTTTCAACACTATGTCTCATAAAGAAATCCTACTACAACTGTCCACAATAGGTATTGCATAACCTACTCTTCGGTAGTTTAATAATTATTTGTCAGAACACCACCAGGCAGTCAAATGGAATTCTACCCTTTCTCCTTACCTACCCATCATTACAGGTGCACCACAAGGCAATACCTTGGTCCTCTTCTATTTAATATTTTATTACACAATGTGCCGTTAACTCTATTGAAAACTGGCTTTGTAACCACCAACTCATCCTTAATCCTAAGAAAACCAGACTCCTTTTACTTTTTCCCAAATCACTTACCTATCAGACAAATAACTTTAAGATCACATCCCTAAACAACACACCAAATTAAATGGTTCCCCATATAAAACTGCTGTATTACAATAGATAACCTCCACAATACGAAAAACTCTCAAAAAACTAGTACTGATATATAGAGCCAACATATTCCTTACTGAATACACTAAGGTCACTCTTGTCACTACATACCTACTCCTCTCTGCTACCCTAAAATTTAAACTAGAATCGTGTTACGACAAGGTAAGTAGACATGCAGATCATACAAGTCACAGAACACATCACTGTTCTGCACTAAAAAATCTAAACTGGCCATTATTATCTAAGAAACTAAATTATACCCAACTTCTCTTAACACACAAAATATTATTTAATTCTACTTCCCTATAAGTACAATTCTTCACCACTATCTCCCAAGTCGTTACCTTTGATCTTCTGACAAAAATCTGCTTGTCATCAGTGAGCCTTACAAAAACTGTGGTTAAAGACTGTTTTCAGACTGTCTAGCAATAGTCTGGAATACGATCCGTGCACCAGTCAGAGCAATATATGATATTCGTTTATTTAAGCAGCAACTAAACCAATTCCTCTCTGACCACTGGCTTGGCACTTGTCATTTTCCTGGCTACAACTGTAGCTCCTTCGTCTCTCACACCTTTCTGCATTCTATCATTCCTTCTCATTGTTTTAATTTCTGTTACTCTTAATCTTGCATTTACTCATTATTTCAACTGCTTCCGATATCTACCCCACTTAATATCTCTAACAAATATATTTTGCAGTTTCTCCTCTCTTCCTCTCCTCCTCCTTATCCACTGCTTGACTTTTTCCACTCTAACATTTGCTTTATAAGTGAGTAATAAACTCTTGAACTTATAACATGTCAGTACATTTCAGTGCTACACAATATTGTATTTATCTTGTTCTAATTATGGTATATGTGCATTAATATGCATATTAATCTATGCATTTACAGCATATTGTACTATGGTGTTAATTTGCACTTATTTATACGTTTTTTTTTCTGTTCTTTTATTTGTGCGGCTTTTCTTCCTGAGCCTCCACTGCAAGCAGATAAAATTATCCATTCAGACCTTCCCAGTAAACGAATGCCAAAACATAAATAAAGACATTTAGAGTAAAACAAAAGTGATCCGTAGACTGATAGCACCGTTTATTCCAAATTCTATTATAACACACTAAGCGCTTTCACCCAACCAGTCCGTGGGTTTCATCAGAGTAAAAAACATTAAAAACCTTTTCTATTTTATACAATTCAAACCTGTCTCTAACCAATCACATATCTGCTTCAATTAAATTGTAATTTTAACCATCAATTAATACATTTCTTAATTACTTTTGTTGCATTTGTTAAATTAACAACATGACGCCTCAAAATTGATGAATAAAAAAACAATGTTTCACAAAAAATATATAATTATAATTAAAATTCATATACACTAACCCTAATTCATAAATACAACCTATTTTAAAATTAGTGACAAATTGTATAATTAATATTAAATAAATGTGTCCATCTAAAATATATATGTATGAAATATTGAAAAAACTTCTTATACTAATATTAATATATATATTGTTCAATCATGTTTTTAATTCTAAGTTATGAGTTCTAAAATATATAAATAAGTATTAAATAAATTAAAATACTATTTGAATTTGATTAATGTGTTTTTTATTGTGTGTATGCTCTTTTGTTCTGTTTTGGTTTAATTTGTTGTGTTCCTTCATTTAAGAAGTATGAAAACTTGTTAAATACAATATGATTTGTATTTTAAAATACTAGAAATGGAAATATGCTCATTGATACCAGGTACATTACTGGCATTAAGTCTGAGTTGCCATAAACATTCCTTCATTTCCAGTAGGTTGTTCACATCTCCTTCCTTGTTGATATTATCTGGGATCCTGTCAATTACAAAAAATATAAACCTTTTGAAATCCAGGCATTTTGTACTATGTAGGTATAGGGAACTTGTTGCCCTCTTGTTTTTAATGTCTCTATTGTGTTCCATTATAAGCTGTCTTAACGTCCTTATAGTTTTACCTACATAGTAAGCAGGACATGATAGACATGTTGCTAAGTATACCACCATCTTGGTGTTACAGTTGAAATGACCTGGACACCTAATGGATCTGTTAAAGTTTTGTATCATTACATAGGGACCATCATTAATGAATTTACAGGTTCTACATAACCCACATTTTCTCATTTTTGAATTCTTATATTTTCCATCACTCTCGAAGTATTCCTTAAGGTTTTTCCCCCTACTAAATACAATACTGGAGCTGTTACCTAAAATGTTCGTAATATCCAATTTATTATTAAATACTTTCTCCCACATTTCTTTTACTGTATTAATAATTATACTTGTATTAATGCTAAATGGTAATATTAATGCCTCTGTTTTACTCATATTGTTTTTTCACTTATATTTGTTGTCCTTCCAAACCTCAAAATAGGTTTAAAATTGTGTTTCCTTTTAACCTCCACTTCGTTTTTTATTTCAGTTATTAATTGCTATGGGTAGCATCTATCCAAGAACATGTCTGCGAGTTTGTCTATATCATTTTTAAAAACCAACTCGTTGCTTATAATCCTGGACAGTCTGACCATTTGTCCCTTCACTAAGTTCCTTTTTTGGAAGTACGGGTGACAAGTATTAAAATGCAAAAACGAATTAGAGTAAGTCTTCTTCCTATATATATTTGATTCTATACTTTCTTCTTTCCTCTGCAGCTGAATATCCAAATATTCACAACTGTCGTTGTGAATATTATGCGTAAATCTTAAAAAGGAAGCGGTATTCTCCAAGAAAGTCACAAATTCTAAAACCTCTTCTTCCTTTCCCTTCCAAAAAATTATTATATCATCTAGAAACCTGAGGTATAATGTTATTTTGGGCCAGAAACTACTGGTGAATATCTTTTGTGTCTCCCAGTTTGCTAAAACTAAATTTGCGTATATAGGTGCACATTTTGCTCCCATGGCCACACCTGATCGTTGCCTAAAGAATTCACCTTCCAATTGGAAATAATTATTTGTTAATACCATTTCCATCATTTCAACTAACAATCTTCGCTTGACCGTATGGAAATCACTGTAGGTCTCTAAACTTGCCTCAAACATTTTTAGGCCAAGATCATGTGGTATCACCAAAAATAAATTAACTATATCAATTGTAACCATAATGGTGTCTTTATTGATATATGACAAATGTTCCTTCACAACTTCCAAGCAATGCCAGGAGTCCTTAAAATGTGAGATAATTTCTTTACAACTTCTTTACAATTTACATCTATATAATGTGCCATGGCTTCTAGTTTAGAACATTTTGCCGATACTATTGGTCTAAAGGGGGGGTTGTTTGTATTTTTGTGGATTTTCGGTATACCAAAAATCGAAGGTGTGATTGGATGCTATACTAACAAATAGTTATATTCTTCTTTATTTATCACACCTTCAATTAGATATTCATACAACTGCCAGTCAATTTTAGTATATGCTTTGATCATTTCATATCTTGAAACTCTTTCATATATATCATTATCATTTAGCATGTCCGACATCTTGTTCTGATAATCCACTTTGGTCATCACCACTACACCACCCCCTTTATCAGGTTTCATGATTCTATACTTATCAGATGTTGTTAATTCTTTTAAGCAAAACCTTTCCACTGTTGTTAAATTGTCCTTAAAATCACACCGTTCCTTTAATACTCTCCTAATCTGCATGTCACACAGCATTTCAAATAAATAAATAACTGAATTTTGAGGTGGAATGAAAGTACTTGTTCTCTTTAATGTAAAGTTTCTAGTGTCCATCTCAATATTTTTGTTGACACTATTTAAAAAGAACATTTTTAAGTTTAATAATTTTGTGTACAGTCTTAAATTAATCATCACTTTCCCAATATCAAGTTTAAAATTGGGGACATAACTAAATCCTTTTTTAAAAAGTGACACAATTGTGACAACGGTTTTTATCTGTATAATTATATACTGTAAATCCACTTTCCTTCGTTATAACACAGCTAAATTCTTGGTGAACATCACTACTGTCCATCACATCTAATAATTCAATGTTTTCACCATTCTTAGAAAAAAATGAATCATTATACATGGTGTTATCAAGTAATAAATCCATCTCTTTTTCTACATACTCATTTTGTATCAATATCAAACAACGTATTTACTTCTTTCTCAACAGTTCTAACAACTCTGTTCAATGATATATCAACCTGTTCATTCAATAATATGAATTTATTCTGTACCTTCTGTCCCTCTTCTGGTACTGCTGTTGATATTGACCCTGATAACGGTCCCTTATACGCTCTGATCTCCTTATTACTGGTTCCTCTAAAAAATCTTTGTCCATGTTTTTATTTTCTCTACTAGTTTGACCCCTTGTTTGATTTTGATTATCTATTTGCTGTGTCGTATCGTCACCATCAACAATTTGGTCATTCATACCTGTATTATTGTATGACATTGTTCTGTTGCGTTTATATTCCCTAAAATGTGCATAGGCCCTTCTATTTGTATAGTCTTGACTGTCCCTATGTAGTTTGCTATTTTTTATATCCAGACCCTTGTTAACAAATCTATCCATGTCTATTATAATGTTATCAAAACAATGTTTGTTGTATTCAAACAGTAAATCATTTCATATACTATTGTCTAAAGTAATTAAAGTTTCATTCAACTTAGCAAGTTTTAAGTTGTTGTTCTTAATAATTAATCTCATCAACTCCATACCTGTTTTATCAAAAATATCTAAATGTTCATTGAACAACTCACTGTTGTGTTTGAACCCAAAGGGTAGTTTAAACACACGTAGTCCTTTAGGCACCTGTTTTAACTCCAACGACCTCTCAAGATAAACATTGTCCATTTGGAGTGTCTTAAACTTCTTTAAAGTCTTTTCAAAGTCCTGCAGTTGTTTGTTCAAACATCCCATATCTCGAGCGTTGTTGCTGGTTGGAATAACAAATTTAGGAGCTGAAAGTACATCCTTTATGTCCGGAATCCTCTGGCCACTCCTGCCATTAGGTTTCACGCCATCTCTAGCGTTCATGCTGGAATTCAGAAGCGGAACTTCCTGCCCTTGATTTCCTGTCCTTGAGCGTAGTGTTTGACTTCCAATCAAATCCCCCGAACCATCACTAGCCGACGGAATACTCTGATGTACCTGGTGTAGAGTGTATTGTGAACAATTGTTCTTCAGTTTCTGTCAATGAAACATTACCATTTTCTGTATTGTTTAATTATATATTTTAGAACTCATAACTTAGAATTAAAAACATGATTGAACAATATATATATTATTAGTATAAGAAGTTTTTTCAATATTTCATACATATATATTTTAGATGGACACATTTATTTAATATTAATTATACAATTTGTCACTAATTTTAAAATAGGTTGTATTTATGAATTAGGGTTAGTGTATATGAATTTTAATTATAATTATATATTTTTTGTGAAACATTAGAAAACAATCCACAGCCGACCCAAAGATGAAATGCTTCCAAACAGCACAAAAAAGTCAAATCCCAGGTAGAATGAATAAAAAGAATTTAATACGAAACAATACACAAAATCCAACAAACAGGATCAGTACAAAACATACAAATGAACAGGGTTTAGCACTTTCATCTGGAAATCAGACTTCATCAGAACCCCGACCAAAGAAACTCAGCCCATTATATACACAAATTCATAATTTAGGCGCCAAAACTCTTAGAGACCCATTCCAAAATCTGATACATTTGCCTCTGTACAAATAAATCATTTGCAAACAGTGAATAATTGAAAATGAACTGTTAGTAACAAATAAATAAATGCTAAATACACTTTATATTATAAAAACACCTAAAAAATGCGATACGAAAAGCGTAAATTCATTCCTAAATATATAATATTAAAGGAATGTAAATACTTCATAATTTACTCACAAAAACACACAAAAAATCCTATAAATCCTCATAAATCTATAAAAACATTATAAAAACATTAAACGTGAATATATTAAATCCAATATAACCTTAAATATATTAATGGGTATAACTAACTATAATATTCAAATGATTAGTAAAAGTCATCAAACTTGTAGAAAGGGTTTTTCTAATATTTCTTTTTATAGTAGATATCTTGATGATTTGTTTATTTTATGGAACGGGCCTGTTAGTAATATCCCATTATTCATGGATTACATCAACCAAACCACTGATTTTTTACGATTTACTCATCATTGTAATACTAGTGGGATCGTATATTTGGACACCTTTATAAGTCACTCTATTAACAGTTTTGATTCAAGGGTCTACCGGAAAGACACCTTTTCCAATAATTATTTACACTTCTCTAGTGATCACCCTCGGTACACTTTTAAGAACATTTTTAAAGGGCAATGCATTAGAGTTGCCCGTATGTCATCTAATAAGGTTACTATGTTAAAGGAACTTGATTTCATTAAATCCTTGTTTTTGGATAGGGGTTACCCTAATAGCATGTTAAACAATGTTATTCTATATGTTAAACGTGAATGGGGCAAAAAATTTTTCCCTATTTTAGGAAAAGGTGATCTTCTTAGGAAAGATCTAGGGACCCCATTAGTCCAAGGGTCTAGAGTGTGTGTTTTGACTTTTTCCCCCTATGTACAATATTTAAAAAATATTATTTTTGAGTGTTGGAGGTTGTTTAAGGTCGACAAAGACTGTGTTAGTATTCTTGGTAATCAACCTAATTTTGTTTACAGGACTGGCCCAAATATTAAGGACCTACTTGAGTTAAGGAAAAAAACTAGGTTTACATTTGGCATGACGAAGAAATGTGGACATTGTGGACAATGTTCCTCTATTTTCGAAACCAAAGGGGTCAGGTTGGAAGACCTCAATAGGGTTTATGTCAAGAGTAAAAGCGGCAATTGTCAGACTTTCCGTGTGGTGTATATCGCTGTTTGTTCTAAATGTTCTGTCTTTTACATTGGAAAGACCGAGAGGTCTTTCAGAAAGCGCATTTATGAACATTTGTACAAAATTAGAATTGGTGATCAAAAGAATGCCCTAGCTAGGCACACTTTTCTTTATGACAACACCCACATTTCTAAGTTTTTTTATAATTGACAGGGTTGAAATTGCCCCTAGTGGTGGGAACTGGAAAGCAAATTTGGCCAAAAGGGAAGCTATATGGCAAATTAGAACCAACGCCACTTGTTTCCCAGGTATTAATGAATCCATAAGTATTAAACCCTTTCTACAAGTTTGATGACTTTTACTAATCATTTGAATATTATAGTTAGTTATAACCATTAATATATTTAAGGTTATATTGGATTTAATATATTCACGTTTAATGTTTTTATAATGTTTTTATAGATTTATGAGGATTTATAGGATTCTTTGTGTGTTTTTGTGAGTAAATTATGAAGTATTTACATTCCTTTAATATTATATATTTAGGAATGAATTTACGCTTTTCGTATCGCATTTTTTAGGTGTTTTTATAATATAAAGTGTATTTAGCATTTATTTATTTGTTACTAACAGTTCATTTTCAATTATTCACTGTTTGCAAATGATTTATTTGTACAGAGGCAAATGTATCAGATTTTGGAATGGGTCTCTAAGAGTTTTGGCGCCTAAATTATGAATTTGTGTATATAATGGGCTGAGTTTCTTTGGTCGGGGTTCTGATGAAGTCTGATTTCCAGATGAAAGCGCTAAACCCTGTTCATTTGTATGTTTTGTACTGATCCTGTTTGTTGGATTTTGTGTATTGTTTCGTATTAAATTCTTTTTATTCATTCTACCTGGGATTCGACTTTTTCATGCTGTTTGGAAGCATTTCATCTTTGGGTCAGCTGTGGATTGTTTTCTATTGTTGGTTAGTTGCTTGTTATTTTTTGTGAAACATTGTTTTTTTATTCATCAATTTTGAGGCGTTATGTTGTTAATTTAACAAATGCAACAAAAGTAATTAAAAAATGTATTAATTGATGGTTAAAATTACAATTTAATTGAAGCAGATATGTAATTGGTTAGAGACAGGTTTGAATTGTATAAAATAGAAAAGGTTTTTAATGTTTTTTACTCTGATGAAACCCACGGACTGGTTGGGTGAAAGTGCTTAGTGTGTTATAATAGAATTTGGAATAAATGGTGCTATCAGTCCACGGATCACTTTTGTTTTTCTTTATCAGTTTTTTAGTGTCCGTATTTTTCGTTAACATTTAGAGTAAGTTCCCAACAGGTATATTTTTGGAAGTAGAGAAAAACAATAATAACGGGAGAAAGCCTGTACAGATATAGATATTAAGCAAACTTCACACAGGCAATAAACGGAGCTCATGAGAACAGAAACCTGGAACAATGACCTACCATGTCCAGCTTCCTGCACTAAATAATATTTACTTGTCTAATATGTGAATTTCTTACACTGATCTAACATGCTTCATGTTATTTAACTTACAATGCCACTATTACATGGTGCCACACCTAAAATGTAGCCTGTGCTTATTGAACTGGAACTTCAGCTAAGTGAGTTGTTTAGCACTATATAGATGGAGGCTGTGTGAATCTAACCCAAGTCTAGAAAATATTGTTTATTGCAGCATGCTGCTTTAACCTACTATGTTATGCTGTCAACAAAATTGGAATAAACAAATGCACATACATTATCACTCATTAATTGTCTCATACATGAGTTATTTTGAACTGTATCACAGAAGATATACTACATGAATATACAAAGAAATCAAATATCGTCAGATTCTGTCCAAGTATTCGAAGCAGTTAAATATAGCTGTTCTCACTCCCCTCACCTATTTTTTGTTGCTTTGATCCAAGTAGCTTTGAGCATGTCTAATGGTTTATAGTACATCACTGCCTCAAGTTATATATTTCAGAGTCCTACCATCATCTTTCTGAAACAGTAGTTCTTCAAGTCTAGCTGTATATCTATATCTATATCTATATCTGTTTTTTATTTCTGTATCTTTTATCTATCTGTACGTATCTGACATATTCAATCACTATAACTCAGCCACTAATTAACTAGATAGCTAGCTTGTTTGCTAAAGAATCTATCAATATCTCCTAATAAAGGAAATTGATAGAGATATGATAAAAACGATTTACTGTGGTAATGTTGAAGTGGACTTGGTGGAATCCACATTAGACGAAGTCCGGAGGCTGAATGGCGACAATGCCGAACCCAACATTGTCGAAGTAAGAATCTCACCCCTATCTTGACCCATGTTAAAGCACATTTTGAGGTCGAAGTCAAGACGTATTTTGACAATGTCGGAATTCGATATTGTCACTTTCATGGACGTGGGTCGATGATCCCATCATTCGACCAAGTCCGCTTCAACTTTACCATAGTAAACCAATAAAAACATTAATCAGTTACAGAGCGAAGATATTTTTATCACCATGTATTTATGTCAGCTATTCCTTAGCATTCTAATCACATAATCAAGTTCTATAACTCAGCCTTTTTCAGACTAGCACAGGAAAAGGCATTTTATATACTTTCATACAATGTACACACAAAAATATATACTCAGATTACACAAAAATAATTACAGACACTTAAATCAGTCCCCTAGAAACAAAATAAGAAAAATAAAATAAAATCACTGCTGCAACCAGTCAATCAGAAAACAGTATTATCAGCAAAATGGATCAGACTCTAAAAATCTGCACACCACATATAAATGAACTAACTCAAAAATATAACTAAACTAAATAACTAGAATATCTGAACATAGCTGTTACTATACTACTAAATAATATATAAAGTGGCCTTACAGTGTTACTAATTAAAGAACAACAGTGAAAAACACATACAAGACAAGACACTTATAAAACCTTCATAAACTATGCAAAGCCCTGTCCTGTAGATATCTTATACAATTATTGTATCCCACTGAACTGAACAAGAAACAGCAATCCCAATTACAAAATACAGAAATTTGGTTTTATGTGATAAATGAAGTATCTTCTACTGCAGGACTGATTATCGGTACGTGACTTATGTTGGTGTCTCTACTTCCCTAAACCTGTAGTGCAGCATGCACACACATACACACACACACACACACACACACACACACACACACACACACACACACACACACACACACACACACACACACACACACACACACACACACACACATATAACATGCATTTAGATAAATAGATAGACAGACAGCTATATTCTGTACTACTGCCAGAACATTCCCCTCTACTTTGGGTTATTCTCGTATCATTTCCAGCTGTTATCAAGGATCGCATTACAGTACTTGTATAGTTTATTCTAAGCATTCTGTGTTATACTAGGGTCTTGAAACTGTATTACAGAAACTCATGTTATTACAAAAGGCTCCTGTCTAACTCTTCAGAATGAGGTCTCTCTTTTGTAATAGGGGGTCATTAAAGAAAAAATTCAGAATACGTTCTCAGGTTCTGAAAAGTTTGAATTGGCAGGATTTGTTCAGAATATCTATATAGCTGCTTTCTAGATGGCCTTTGGGGAATAGGATTACAGCCAGGCATAAATGAAGTTCAAGGCGTGTCTCTAACATGGGTTGTAACAAGGCACACTTCTTTTGTTCTGTTTTGAAAACAAGTAATGTGGGGAAGTGTCTGGTACTTAGGTTCACATGGCTTGCCGCAAAAGACCCTATGGTTGTCTAAGCCAAATAAATGATGACATAAGCACATATCTGGGCCTTCTGCTATTACACTTATGCTCTTTGAATTCTATAAATTAATAAAGCATTTGTTATAAAACACGAAGCAATTTGAATCATAAAAATAGACTTAGAAATGAAATTATGTGCTGCCCTTGTCAGAAAACTGTGTCTGATAAAAATATTGTTGAATTGAAAAGAGAAACAAAATCAGTTATGTGCTCTCCATGTAATACATATGTGTTTGATGATAATAATGTTAAAGAGAAAATTACTGTGCATCATGCCATTGTGATCCAGTTTATTGAACTTACATGAGCCACTCTGAAAAGTGCTGAAATAAATAAGTGAAGAAAAAATATAATGTGGCAAGAAACATCTCATTTTTGTATCATGGAACTCTGCTGCATGCTGAAAAGTACCTTGGAATTCAACTTGTTACTCCAATGAAAATATTGCTTCTGTTAATGGCAAAATCAGGCCATAATGCTGTACAGCTACAAATGAGATTTTGAGAACAGGGTGGGGAGTCACTGGTTTTGTTATCATTTCTGAAAGTACAGGGTCTGCAAAGTAAATATTTCAGATTGCAGTAATTCTACTGGTAGGTACCCTTAGATTCACTCTTGACCTTTGGAAGCAAATTGATACAAAACTCAAAATTACTCACTTTCTAAAAGGCACTAAGGAACGCTCTGTTATGATAATTAGCAGTCCTGGTGAATTTCTAGTCTACTGATGGGAGAATCCCACAAGTATAGTATAATTTGATTCTGTGACAATTTGCCAGTGCATGTTGGACTGTAGAACTCTTTTACTCAAAGTGTGACCATAATTCACAGTGCAGGTGGCAAACTGCTTTTATTGGCTTACATTTAAAACACGTTTTGAAGGTCTCAGGTAAGTAATATGCAAAAATAGGATGGGATCTCTTGTATTTTAAGTTCAGATGTCAACAGACTGTAGTTAGTGAGAGCCAACAAAAGGAGTTAAACAACTTGCACTGTTGGTTACAGGAGTTTAGCATAACCCATGGCAGTGAATGTGATTTCTATCTGTTTTTGAGACAAACTCTCAGAAAGCACCATAGATCTACACATTATATGATACTGGGGGTTGACATAATGGTTAAGGTTTTTATTTCATAGACAAAATGTACAGCATTTGATTTTCTTAAAAGGGAAATTGGCTAAGCTTAAAATGGCCCACAAGGACTGTTTGCCTAGTACTTAGGTTCATAGGTTCATACTAGGCTATCTTCCCTAGGGCATTTATAAGCCTAGCCAGAGTGTGTATGGCTTTCGCCACCCATTTTAAATTAATTTTGCTATGCCCTTTTTCGAGGTCAGTATACTGTGCCTCTGTCTAACAGTGACACAGAAGTGATACCCGGGGTAAATCTACGATCTTCCATCTACTCATCAAGATTCCTCTTGAAGAGAGTCAATGAGGGACTCTGCCTAACCTGGACTGGGATTTTATTCCATAGTGAAGGGAGCCTCTGGGTTATGAATCTGTCCCTCCAGCATGTCCTATTTATTTCAGTGCTGAGGTTCAAGTCTCTCGAGCGTGTAGTTCGATGGGATCTGGATTTTCTAAGGTGCAGCATGTCCATTAATTCCGGGTTGGACATGGCTTTATACGTCAGGCACAGATCGCCTCTGAGCAGGCTGTATGCCACTGAGTAGAGCTGGAGTTTCTTTAACCGGGTGAGGGCTTGGTGAGGTACTTTTGTGGTCTTTCCAGTTGCTGCAGGTGTCTGGTAAGGTACATCCCAAAATGGGCATTGTACTCAATTATGGGCCTAATGAGGGATGAGTAAAGAGGCACGATGACCTCCCCTGATCTAGATGTGAATCCCTTCATGATAGGTGGGCTATATAAAATGTTTTTCTAACCACTTTGGCCACGTGGTTGTCAAATGAGAGATTGCTATCAACTTGGGTCCCCAGGTCTCTAATTACTTCTTCTGTACTTAATGGATTACCACCTATGTGGTATTTTGCGGGCACTTTGTTTTTGCCAAAGGGGATGACTATACACTTTTTGGCGTTTAGCTTGAGGCCATGGCTCTGGCACCAGTTGTCTGTTTCTATGAGGCCCTTTTGGAGAATGCTTGTGTCGGCTGGAGAGTCGATTATGGCGCCCAGTTTGCAGTCATCTGCGAACTTGGTCAGCCACAGTCCTTCTGTGATTGCCTGTACCTCCGAGAAATATATACCAAACAAGAGACATCCCAGGACTGAGCCTTGTGGAACGCCACTTGTAACTGGTTTGGAGTCTGACATGGCTCCAGCAATTCTAACCATGTGGGTTCTGTCCTTGAGCCAGTTTGCAACCCATCTAGTGACATAGGGGTTTATATTTAAGCTAGTGAGTTTATCTATAATGCCCGAGTGGGATATTGTATTGAAGGCTTTTGTGAGGTCCAGGTAGGCTGTGTAGACCACCTTCCCCTCGTCAATGGCCTTGGTGACTGTTTCAAAGAAATTGACCAGGTTTAAGAGGCAGGATCTGCCCTTAACAAAGCCGAACTGGGTAGGATCCAGTGTCTGTAGGTCCCCGATGTCTTTATTTATGAGGTCCATGATGATCCTTTCCATAGCTTTGCAGACCAAGCTAGTCAGGCTTATAGGGCGATAGTTTCCAGGATCCGTTGAGGCACCACCTTTGTGGAGAGGGACCACTGTTGCTGTACGCCACTCTTTGGGTATATATCCTGTAGTAAGGCTGAGATTGAACAGTAGTTTTATGTTTGGGTTTAGCTCTTCTTGGAGTTCATGTAGGATGCAGCCCGGGACACCGTCTGGTCCCATTGATGCTGTGTTTTTTTGCTTTGGAGAGGTCGGCTCTTACCTGAGCATCTGAGATGTCAGGGGGGCAGCACTCTGCTGGGATAGATATTCGCCCTTTTGGTGGGGGGGGGGTTTGCACTGAACCTGTCAGCTAGGATGTTGGCAATGTCTGTGGGTTCGGTGTATTTTTTGTCATTTTGGACTAATTCTGAGCATATCTGGGAATTCCCACCCAGGTTCCTAACATAACTAAAGAAAGCCTTGTGATTATCCTTAGTGTCCTGTGCAATTTTTCTCTCGAAGCTGGCCTTAGACGATTTTATGAGTGCCCGTAGTTTTTTGCTAATACTGATCAGAGATGCCTTCCCTTTTTGGGATTTTGCTCTTATCATGTAGTAGCTTCCTCCTTCTATTGTATAGTTTGTTTATGGCTGGGGTCCACCAGACTGCCTTTGGAGGATTGGGTCTTGGTTTTATTTGGGATTGCATGATCCATGCATTCCTGAAGGTGTTCATAGAATGCGTTTATAAAGGATTCTGCTGTCTGGGCCGTATTTTCCACAGGCCCAGGGGCTTTGAAGGATTCCACCTCAGTTTTGAGGAGTGTGAAATTTGCTTTAGAGAAGTTTTTCACTGTGGTTTTCTGGGCAGGGGGTGGGGTCGGGATGTGAATATCCAGTGAGATTAGTTTATGATCTGATCTTACCAGTGAGGGATACACTTCTGGTCTTGAGCATAGAGTCCCCATGTTGGTGATGATCAGGTCCAGTATGTTTTCCCCTCTTGTGGGAGTGGTAACAACTTGTTCCCTAGCATCTGAGTTTACAAATTCTAGGAACCTTTGGGCTAGGGTGTTGGACCTTCATATTTTCCAGTGTTCTCAGGAAGGCCAAGTGGGGTTCCTGGGTTTGGGAGGGTGGTCTGTAGCAGGCTATAAACTGGAAGGCAGTTTTATCCACTGTTAGTTGCACATGGATAGTCTCTGATGCTTCGTGCTGTGCCACCAACCTGAAGGTGTGGGTATCTTTGACGAATATTGATACTTCCCCTCCTTTTGTGGTTCGGTCCAAGTTTTGGTAGTGCTGGGGTGCTCTCGGGAGCCTTGAACCAGGTTTCTGTTACTGCACAGATATCGATGTTCTCCATGCTAAGGAGAGTTTTGAGTGCGTGCATCTTCAGGTTTAGACTTCTGGCGTTGAGTAGCATTACTCTTAGTTTCTTATCCCTTGTGATACCTATGGAGGTGGGTTTGTCTTTTGAGCCTTGCCTAAAAAAGGCACTATGGGGGTAGCAAGAGCCTTTGCCAATATCCGAAATCCCAGGGGTGACAGGTGCAAGCCATCCCTAGCGAAGTATCGTGGCTTGTCGAGCATGTCATCCCAGGCTGACAGGCACTGGATCCCCTTTGAATGACACCAATACTTAAGCCAATTGTTGAAATTGAACATCTTGTCTTCATATTGTGGCATCATTCTTGGTGAGGGTAAGATGCTACTCAAGGTCAGGGTCATACCGGCCTGGGCTACATGTTCAGAGAGCTCCTCTATGTCTCTTTTCATGTAGTCCAGGGAGGTACGTCTCAGGTCATTCACACCAGCATGGACAATGACTGAGTCATATTTGTACTTGCCTTGGAGTGACTTGAGTGCGTGTGTTATATGGCAGATCCTAGCGCCCGACAGGCAGCTCACCATGACCTTCTCCTTGTTCATCCTTGTGAGCGGGACGTCAGTGTGCCTGATGATAGAGTCACCTATTACAAGTGTATCAGGTGTGTTGTTTAGCCTTAGGGCTGTGACTGTTCGGCACACTGGCTTCGTGAGCTATGTGTTGCACGTGTTTTGTTTTGGGATAGCGGTTGCTTGGGTGCTTTGCAGGTCTCTGCTGCTTAGGCAGATTTTTATTTAGAGCCTCCGAGTATGTTTTTGTGTGTTTACGTGTTTGGTTTGCTGTAGTGGTAGGTCTATGTGAGACTGGAATTGCAGTGAGTGTGGTTTCCTTCTCCTTCTGACTGGTTACGCCAGTACTCAGTTGAGAGAGCTTAGCCTCCAGTTTGGCTATATGGTTGCATATCTCACATGTGTTGGAATTTGTTGGGAGGAGGAGAGGGTTGTCTGTGTACATGAGGCAGTTGTAACATTGCCTCAAGATTCCCAGATTCACCAGCTGGACCGAGGAGGAGATTGACAACTGACCTTTGGACATGCTAGAATAATATTGGGAATTCCTTTATAATTGAAAAAAAGGGCCAATGGGGAACAAGGTACTCAAGGGGAGTTTGTGAGGGTGTAGTGCTTTTAATTTTTTAGTGCTGACTTAGTGAGCAAGTGCCAGGTAACTTAAATGCAATGTGTTAAAGGTAACTTAAATACAAAAATGACAAACAGTAACTTTCTTTCAAGTGAAACAAGGAAATAAGTACAGTAAGCAATGCAGATATCACTAAGGATCCAGAGAAGTGCTGAAAAGCTGCGTTTTAGGTGGAATTAGCGTTTCAGGGAAATAACAAGCAAACAAACAAACAACAAGCATACAAACAAAGCTAGATTCAGCATGCCTGGATCTAATCTATGCTACAGCAAACAAGGTGTACCAATTTCAGTAAAAAAACAGTTCAAATATGCAGGCACTATAAGCCTTTAACCAGAAATTCCCAGCTCAGAAGGGCAGAGTCCAGCCTCTCCTCCCACAAGAGTGCAGACCACGAACCTTCTTAATGTAAAATAACTGGCCTGAAGCCCAAGTGCTTAAACCAGAACTAATGCACTTTTAGAATAACAGACACTGAGCCCTCAATCAGCAGTTCCCAACTTAGAAGGATGTAAGCTACCTGTCCTGCCACCACAGTGCAGGCCACAAACCTTTCTAATGTAAAACAACTGGTCTGAAGCCCAAATGCTTAATCCAAAAGACTTAGAATGATAGCTACACTTTAATCAAGTTACTACCAAGCAGTAATAAATACAATTGAATACTTTAAAGAATGCCTGGATTAGTGCTCAAGTTATACAAACAAAGCTAGATTCAGCAGGCCTGGATCTAGTCTATGCTACAGCAAACAAGGTGTACCAATTTCAGTAAGAAGCAGTTCAAATATGCAGGCACTATAAGCCTTTAACCAGAAATTCCCAGCTCAGAAGGGCAGAGTCCAGCCTCTCCTCCCACAAGAGTGTAGACCACAAACCCTCTTAATGTAAAATAACTGGCCTGAAGCCCAAGTGCTTAAACCAGAATTAATACACTTTTAGAATAACAGACACTGAGCCCTCAATCAGCAGTTCCCAACTTAGAAGGATGTAAGCTACCTGTTCTGCCACTACAGTGCAGACCACAAACCTTCTTAATGTAAAACAACTGGTCTGAAGCCCAAGTGCAAAAGGCTTAGAATGAGTTACACCAAGCAGTAATAAATACAATTGAGTAGTTTTAAGATGACGCAAAAGCAAAATAAAGTAGGAAGAAACACAAATACAGTAAAAGCATATAATTTTTTTTAAGTGGAAAGAGAGAAAGGAAAGAGAGAAAGGAGTAGCAGAAACTAAGCTGATTGGCCTTCTCAAATGTTCTCCCTGTACTAGGTAGAATGAGGTAATGACACTAGACTGGAAGGAGGGTCCCAGATCAAATTTACACTAGGGGCGGGCAACTGCAAAGCCACCAACTATAAAAACACTATACCAACAGAGAGGGAGGGTGGGAAACAAACTGCAGAAATGTTTCTCACAGCTGAAAAGCAGCAGTGAGCCTTTAAATGAAAGTTTTAAACAGCTAACGGAGCCTCTAGAAAAAAGAGTTTAACTGCAACAAGTTATCAGAAACAATCAACCCAACAGATGCTTAATAAAAGTGGACAATTTCCAGTTAATACCTCACACACAGTGAAACTAGCTAGAAAAATACACAGTACACAAAGTGCTATAAATAACAAAGAAATAAATAACAAAATAAACAACAAACAGGATACTTAATGTTATATATTATACTTCCGAGTTTCCTCAGTGTCCTTCCTTTGATAAGCTCAGTGTGAAATGCCTATGTAATCATGGTTTCAGCTCTGCATCATAATGCTACAGCTCAAAATTTGAATCCAAGTAGCTCCTTCCTGCCACTGTGTGAACTTGGATAAATCTTTTAACTTCTTTATGTTCCCAGGTCACTGCTAAAATGTGACATAAGACTTTAGTCAGCCTACCTGAATAACAAAAGCAATAAACAAACATTATTCAAAGGACATTACTTCACAAAATTATATGTACATAGTAACTCTCACATTTCATCATTAAAACAAGAGTTTTGTATTTTTATTTCAATAAAAAGGAAAAGAAAATGTATTTTAAATATGTTTATAACATCAATTATAATTTGGATGCAGTCTTGCATCATTTGTTTACCTTTTTTAATCAAATGCTTTTATTCAGATGTAGCAAACACAAGCTTCAAACAAAAGCAATAGAACCATCTGATAATGTGTTGCATACATTACCACATTACTTCAATATGGCTGCAGGTTACTACACTCATTAATCATTCTTCCTCACTACCATCATAAATATAGGCATTGGAGATGTGCAAAATTATCTAATACTTAAAGAAATCACTGAAAAACAGCATCCAACCCAACTAATTAACATTCAAAGAAGGAAAACAAAAAATCCCTTGCAATATACATTATATGGCAGGCAAATGATACACCCCCTTCCTTATGCCATAATGTGCAGCATTTTCTTCATATCGTAACTCCAACACTAATAAAGGCAAGGATTGGGAAGGCAACCTTGGAACAACCCCTCAGGCTTCAAAGAGCCAAGTATCCTTTCAATGTGGTTGAAAAGATTAGCTCGTGGTTTTTAATCTCATAAAATTAATTCCTTCTTGCCCAGTTTGTTCATAAAGGTCTTAGTTTTACATATCTTCCTTAAAATGTAACAAAACTCAAACATTCTACATGGTTGATATTTCTATGGGGTTTATCTGATATCAAAAATTAACTAGTGGTTTCTAGTTTTACAAAAGTCATTCTTTCATAGGGTGGTACTAGGCTATCAGCCCTAGGGCCTATACAAGCCTAGCCATAACAATTCCCTGGCTATTTCTTCCCACACTATTTACTTCACTGGACCCCTGTCTAGCAGGGTGACTGACGTGATCCCCGGGATGAATTTCCTTTCTCCCATCCAATTGTCAAGGTTCCAATGCACTCTGTTTGACATGTACGGGCAATCTATTCCAGAGTCTGGGGAGTCTCTGGGTCAGGAACCTATCCCTCCAGCATGTTTTGTTTATTGTGATGACAAGGTTTAAATCCCTGGAGCATGTGGCTCTGAGGGATTGGGATTTCTTTAAGTTTAGCATGTCCAACAGCTCTGGGTTTGACATGGCCTTGTATGTTAAGCAGAGATCGCCTCTGAGTAGATGATATGTGACAGAGTATAGCTGGAGTTTTTTTAAGGTGGTCAGCGTAGGGCATCTGCTTTAGGCCTGTGATTCTTTTTGTGAGGTATTTCTGTGGCCTTTCCAGTTGTTGCAGATGTCTTGAGAGGTACATACCAAATGGGGCATTGTATTCTACAATGGGTCTAATGAGGGATGAGTACAGTGGGACAATGACCTCTTTTTTTCTGGATGAAAGCCCTTAGTGATGAGGTGTGCCACATAGAAGGATTTCCTGATTGTTGTGGTGATGTGGTTATCAAAGGTGAGACCACTGTCCACCTGTGTCCCTAAGTTTCTTATCACACTTTCCGTGTTTAGTGTACTGCCACCTATATGGTAATTCACGGGTACATGTTTTTTCCCAAAGGGGATAACTATACATTTCTTGGCATTGAGCTTGAGCCCCTGGCTCTGGCACCAAGCATCTATTTCTGTAAGGCCCTTTTGTACAGTATCCACATCATTTGGGGATTCAATAATGGCTCCCAGTTTGCAGTCATCTGAGAACTTTGTTAGCCAGAGTCCCTTAGTGTTGGCCTGTACTTCAGAGAAGTAGATGCCAAACAACAGCGGTCCCAGGACTGAACCCTGAGGTACTCCACTTGTCACTTGTCTGGAGCTGGATTTGGAGTCGGCTACTTTTAAAGTGTGGGTTCTGCCAGTAAGCCAGTTAACAACCCATTGGGTGATGTAGGGATTAATGCCCAGCTTAGTAAGTTTATCTATGATTCCAGAGTGGGGGATGGTGTCAAAGGCCTTGGCAAGGTCTAGATAGGTTGTGTGAACCACCTTACCCTTGTCCGTGGCTCTGAAGACTGATTCAAAGAAGTCAAAGAGGTTCTGGAGACAAGATCGGCCCTTCACGAACCCAGATGTAGGCAAGCAGTGGTAAGTGATTGATGGGATGTTTCTTGTCCAATCTGTTCATAAAGGTCTCAATTTTACATATCTTCTTTAAAATGCTATGAAATTGTCTAATATTAAAGTGGCCATAGTCCACTTTCTAAATATGGTTTGTTTGCTACCACTAAAAAGGCATAAAGTCTTGGTTCATGGTTGGTCCACATTTCGAGTTGCTTAGAACAAAATAGGAAAGGTCTGGGTGCCAGTCTACATTATTATGCCAGAAACACTCGACTAACCATTCCACCTCATTTATCCATGTAGCTTCTGAAAACATCCCATCAATCACTTACCACCACTTGCCTACATCTTCAGTACCCTGCCATTCTGCCTGAATACATTCTTGACAAGTAGGATGGACTAAGAATAAGAAAGTATGGCTACAATGCTAGAGAAAATCAAGTACAGATGTGACTTTAAGCAAAATCATAGATTTATTTATTTATTTTATTTTACATCTGTTGACTGGGATAGTCTGATTGGATACATGTCCATTTTCAGAAGAGGCCTAGGGAGAAAAGCTCCAATCATACAAATAACTAATATACACTTTAAAAAGTAAAGCATGGTTTACAGACTATCGTAGATAATAACATACACCTTAAAAAGACTAGTAAGGTAAGCTTTACAGACTATCATAGATAATAGATAATATACATAGATAATCTCTAGTAAGTGTCCCTGGGCTAACTGATGGTTCTATCTGGAAGGTGTAGCTTTGCTCACTTCACACTCCACCCACCCCTCCATATCATTACCTTTATACCTATCCATACAACCACACCCCCTCACTTCTTCCCAAATCCCCCACCCCTCTACTTCCTGTTCTCATACTACCTCCCTTCTTTGCTCCTCCCCACACTTTCCTACTATGCACTATCAAAGACTACTATACCTTATTCCCACCCCTTCCTCTCATCCTGTGTTCTACATCCCATAAAGTGACATGTCTCTTACAACTCAAACTATACTCTTACCTTCTCTACTCATTATACTCTTATCAGCTCACCTCCTATCACTCACAATTACCTACTCCCTAATTCCATCCCTCAAACACCACTCTTAACTCAAGTCCTACACCACAACCCTATCTACTAATTTGTCCCTCCATCCTCCCCACCACCACTCCCATTCCTAAAATAAAAATATCTCCCCCCCCTTTAAAACAAAAACACAAAGTCTACTTACTCAAATTAAAACCCCATTACAAACATCTACTTCTATCTGGTGACATTCATCCTAACCCAGACCCTACAGACACTGCCCTGAACAATAACCCCCTGTATCTAAACCTGCCGACCCCTCCAACCCACAAAACCAAGTACATTTCTGCTCTATCAACATCAGGAGCCTTGTAAATAAAGTTCAAGAACTCCATGCTTGGATAGCTAACTATACTCCTGACACAGTTACCCTAACTGAAACATGGTTAAAACCACACTATCTAGACAGTGAAATCTTCCCTCCTGGCTATAATATCCTTAGATTAGATCGACCTAAAAGAAAAGGAGGAGGAGTCTCCATACTCTACTCCAATTGTCTCTCCCAAATCAGTCCCACACTAGACTTACCCTCCTTTTCACCAGCTGAACTCCTACTGACCAACTTCAAACTTAACAGTTTCAACAGCATAACTGTTGCAGCAGTCTATACCCCCCCTGGTGGTAATATTAACATACTTGAGAATATCCCATCTCACCTCTCACATACCATCCACAATGAAATAATTATACTGGGAGATGTAAATATTGATTGGCTTACAATACAAGCTCCCAACACTACTTCCTGTATAAACCTACATGGGTTTGAGCAGCTAATCACAACCCCAACCTACATTACTAAATCTCACCTACCTAGCTCTCTTCTAGACTGGATATTGATCTCCCACCCTCAAAACTATCATAACTCTCAAACCCTTCCAAATGCCCTCAGCGACCACTGCTCTATAACAGTTACCAGACATACTCCCCAACTTACCAAACCTAACAAATTTATTATCACCCGTTCACTTTCTCATTTCTGTCCTAACTCCTTTATTCACCAACTCTCCAAAACTAACTGGTCTTACCTCAACACTCTTCCTTTAGATGAAGCTGTCCTCTCCTTCAACACTACATTCCTAAACATTCTTAACTCCCTTGCTCCTCTTTGCACAATTAGAATCAAATCTAATACTGCTCCCTGGCTCACTAAATCTACCAGAACCCTCATGAAAGACCGGGATAGGATTTGGAAAATGTGGACTAAAACTAGGACCCCGTCTCTTCTTCAGAAATATAAAGAACTCAGAAATAAAATTTAAAAAAATCATCCATTATGACAAAATAAACTTCTATACCAATCCTCCCTCTACACTTAAATCAGACCCAAAGGAATTCTGGAGCTCTATTAAACAGATTATGCATCCAGGAAACCCTTCCTCTCCTAACCCATGTCCCAATGCAACACCTGAAGACATAGCCAACAAATTTAACAATCATTTTATAAACTCAATAACCACCATAATAAATTCTCTCCCCCCAGAAACAACACTAGCACCCCCACAAACTCTGTAACTCTTCCAAACCCTCTTAAGTCCTTCTCTCTAAAAGCAGTATCAACTATGTAAAGTCATTACTCTCTAAACTTAAACCTTGCTCCCCATCTGTTGACAAGCTACCTTCTTACTTCCTGCAGATTGCCTCTGAACCTCTTGCCTATCCTGTATCCATCTTAATCAACCGATCCATTTCTGAATCCTATGTCCCCACTGTATGGAAGAATTTCTTTACTCTACCCATTCACAAAGGGGGCACTCCTCAGACATATCCAACTTCAGACTGATTGTCATACTCTCTCCACTCTCAAAAATCCCAGAGAAATGCATTCACAAGCAGGTAATGCATTACCTTCACTAGGAAAACCTTCGCACACCCACACAGCATGGTTTCCGTCCCAAGCATAGTACAACTACTGCACTCATATCATTCATCAGCATAGTCTCCCTAGCTTCTGATAACAATAAACTTGTCTCATGCCTATTCCTTGACCTTTCTAAAGCCTTTGACACTGTCTCTCACCCACTCCTAGATAAACTCACTAACATACATTTCTCTCCCCCTACTATTTCCTGGTTCTCCAGCTATCTCCCTACCCACCAGCAATCAGTTAAATGGCTCTCTGCACTATCCTCCCCTCTCACTGTACAAATGGGAGTCCCCCAAGGGTCCATACTTGGACCACTACTCTTTAATATTTTCACCAACTTGCTCTACTCCTCTTGTCCCTAGTCATCTCTTGTGCAATATGCTGATGACTCAACTGTTATAACCATTGCTGACAACCCAACTGACCTCTACTCAACTACCCAGGCATCCTTCCACACCATTGAGACTTGTCTTAGTGATAACAAACTAATACTTAATCCAAAAAAAACTAAGCTTCTACTCTTCCTCCCTAAAAACATCACCACACTCAAAAGTACATTTATAATCTTATCCTGCAACAGCACTATCATATCAGCTGAATCTAGTACTAAATTGCTAGTTGTTACAATAGATGATCAGCTTAAGTTTGATCTCCATATTACTAACTTGGTAAAAATAACTCATCAGAAACTTGGACACCTTTTCCATAGCAAGAAATACTTAACTAACATTGCCCAAATAACTCTCTCCCAGGCTTTATTACTCCCAACACTCCTGTACAGCTGCCACATATTCACAAACCTAAATTCTACCTATAATAAGATCGCCAAATTTGCAGCTAACCAAACCTACAAGTCACACCACTGCTTAGCACTACAGCAACTAGGCTGGCTAGAATTCCCTCAGCGGCACCAGCTATATCAACTAAAAATCATCCACTCTATCCTTTATCTATCCTCCTTCTGCCCAGCCTCTCCACTATCATATCCAAATATTCCCCTGCTAGAATGCTACGCAGCTCAAATCAAGAATTATTAGACATCTTCAATCCCAAAAAATAGGATGCCTTCTCTATAACTATAACTTCCTGGAGCCAACTCCCCTTGGAAATAAAATCCCTCCAGCATAGCAAAAGTTTCAAATTAGCCACAAGAAAACACCTAAAAACAAAGTGGTCTTGCCACTGTAGCCAACCACCCTGAAACCACCATCCTTTCACCTATTTCACCACCTCACTCTTAATGTATCTCTAACACTATTCTCCTGCCTCTTCTACCTCTTCCCTTCCTCTATCTCCAACCACTCTTAATTCTTACAGTCTCAAAACAACCTACCTGTCTAGTTTGCCTCCTATACTCTACCTTCCCTACATCTCCTACTAGCCATTCTTACTTTCCTTACTTTCCTTTCTTGTTTCCAAACTCCTATACAACTAGATCCTACCCACTTTAAATAAGCATCTGTCTAACTATTAACTCATTTTGCTCTAAGCAGATTAAATAATATTGTAACTAGTCACATTTTCTTCTAATTGTTTAAAACCTTGTTTGTAACAACTCACATACTTGTTTGCCAATTATTAATATTCTGTATAATTGAATTCCCTGAGGAGCTTTTTTCTCTCCAGGTCTCTGCTTGTAAGATCCTATAGCTGATTGTTACTACTATGTTACTAAAATGTAATAAATTGTTTTCTAGTCCCGAGGAGCTTTTCTCCCTGGGTCTCTGCTGAAAATGAGCCAAAAGCTCAGCCAGACTAACCAGGTTAACAAATGTAAAATAAATAAAATAAATAAGACATTTAGTGAAAGTCAGTATTGTCTACAATGTAAAGACTGGTAGAGATGGGTGAAGGCTGCCAGCCTAGCCAGATAGAATTCTATACATAATTCTTTCTATCATTTGTAAATATGAATGTGAATCACAGGCTTATTGTCTTAAATGAAAAAATGATGTTACAAAAAATGTGGCAACAGTGCTCTCTACTGACTCAGTAAAAGCATGTAGTGATCCTTTGATCTAAAGTCGTCTCCAGTCTGGCTAGATGAAGGCTTCCTGCCTACTGTTTTAAAGCTAAAGTTAATGACCAAAATTTACATGTGAAATGTCCTTTATTGCTCTAAGTGTAAAAGAATGTAAATGCAGTTTCTGTCAGCCTGGGAACACAAGGAAAGTGTAAAAGATGATGTAATGTTTATCAGAACTGCAATAACAATTTAAATAGTGAGAACCAGAGATTATTGAGCATTTTTGTCTGATCATCCAACCTACAGCACTCTGCCTGTTTTCTTATGTAAGTTATCTTATGCTTGTGTTTTCATTTAGAGAGCTAGAAATTAGAAAGATTAGACTAAGTGTTTTCTGTGATGTCAGAACTGTACTACTGATTTATTTTAAGTATTTCTGTGTGATCTCTGAACTTTTGACTAGCACTGACTGTAGTAGAAATTATTGTCTTGTGGTTTTAATTATTTATTATTAAATATGTTAAAACCTTTTAACTGTGGCTGTTTTATGTAGAGATAAGTTGAGCTCTAAGAGTACATTGCATGTATATAAGGATCCTGTACAAAGCCACTCTAATAAGCCTTGACTGATTAGTCACACTTACCAAATGGGTAATAATATTGCACAGTAATAATTGGACACCCTTTTAAGGGCCTTTGGGTAGCTGATAATATTAGCTGGGTGGTGGCAGTAATTACTACAGTATAGTCTGGGTAAAAGGGGCACAGCTGGAGAACCTGTGCCAGCCTTCCCCAGAAGTGTCTTTGTGGTTGTGTAAACTCTTATCTCAAAGTGTGTGTGTGTGTGTGTGTGTGTGTGTGTGTGTGTGTGTGTGTGTGTGTGTGTGTGTGTGTCAGTTACTTGGGCAAGGACACAAAGCACTGGTTGGACAGAGAGGGTGCTGGAGATTTTAGTTTTCCCAGCTAGGCTGAGATCTGGACCCTATAGCTGTGCCAATGGTGAGTCTTATTGGGGACCTGGGGAGCAAGGGAATGACGAGCCCTGGACTGACTGTGATCTCTGTGTGCTCTCAAGGGAAATTGCACTTTTCTGTGTGTATTTGTTATCCTTTCCTCTCATATGAGACGCCTTCTCTGGTGTTAGTGGTGAGGACTGAGGCTCCTTGATTGCTGGGCTAGGGCACGGGCGTCACATACAGTACTATTTAGTATACAATAGTTAAGAAGAAAAAATTAAATATTCAAAAGAGCAGGTATGTAAAAGAAGCAATTCAAGTACTTAGTTAAGTAGAGATGATATGGTCTAGGAACATCAGTGTGGAATAATCCATAGTCCTTCATGTAAAGGTGTCAGATGTATGGTAGGCCTTTTCAAAATAGGAAAAGGGCTAGCAACAATAGTAACAAGTATATTCAGACTACCTGGTAAAGAAAGAAAGAAAGGAAATAGAGTAAGGGGGACAGATAAGATGTAGTGGAGGTAAAGGTTAGGGAGTAGGGGTAGAGTATAGAAAGGTGGATGCATAGAGGGGGTAGCGAGTCATGAGTTACTAGAGAGAGAGGTAGTGGGTTAAGTGTTGTAGGGATGTTAAACTGGGTAGCTGAGGAGTTAGTCCGGGTTGGAACAGGGACACAGCCAGTGCGTAGTAAAATACCCTTCAAGACTTTTTTGAATTGAGTTAGCGAGGGCTCTAGAGTAAGGTCAGCTGGAAGTGAGTTCCAGGTTTTGCCAACAAAATTGGAAAACGGTGAGTCTCCAGCTGAGCTGTTAGTTTTGAGTGTTTGAACTAGCAGTTTATTAGATGAACAAAGTGACCTGGAGTTATTGTAGGAATTAATATGAACTAGCAGTTTGTTAGATGAACAGTGACCTGGAGTTATTGTAGGAATTAATATGTTTTTTAAGTCCAGGAGTTTTTCAGGTTGGTTGAGGACTTTGTGTGCTACTATGTGCTGATTATACTGAAGTAAGTTGGGGAATTCTAGCCACCCTAGCAGACTAAGGTTTTAGCTGTGATGTGTGTGATACGTAGAGCCAGTAGCAAATCTGGCAATGTGGTTGTAACAGCTTGAAAGTTTGCTAAGTTCAGATTTGTTCAAGTTGGTTAGAATAGAGGAGGCATATAGAAGAGTTGGGAGTAGGCGAGTGCGGGAAATGGCAGTCCTTGCTATCAGTTAGGAAAGGTTTATTTTTATACAGTGAGCCTAATTTTTTATTAATAGTTTTAATAGTTTGATTGATATGCATAGCAAATTTGAGGCTGTTATCTGCAAGTACCCCTAAGAGCTTGGTATGAGCATCAGGGGAAATAATGGTACCATTGTTAGATCTTACAGTAAAGGAGAGTGGGGTGGACCTACGAGTGGGGAAGAAGAGTAGTAGCTTAGTTTTGTGAGAGTTCAGAATCAGACAATGACATTAGAGTGCTAATTTTTGGTTGTACTGAATGTTTTCTGGGATAAGGTCAGCAGGTCTGTCAGGGAAGAGGCTGAGCAGATTAAAGTAGAGTCATCAGCATATTGGATACATGTCGCATCTGGGATGATAGTGTAGAGATCATTAATAAAGACTGAAAATAGAAGGCGACCTAAAATAGAGCCTGGGGAAATCCAAGGGTGACAGGTAGCAGGATGGATAATTTATTCTGCCATACAACAGCCTGACATCTACTACTCAGATAGGAACAGAACCATTGAATAGCATGGTTATCAAGGGATATGGTTTTGAGAGTATGGATGAGTAGTTGGTGGTTAACAATATCAAAAGCTTTGGAAAGGTCAAGAAAGATGGCTGAGGATAGTTTGTTGTTATTTCTGTTATGGTTTATGGCATTGGAGAAAGAAAGGAGAGCAGAGGTAGTGCTGTGATATGGCCTGAAGCCATGCTGAGAGTTAGCCAACAGATTGTTCTGAATGAAATAGTGCAAACGTTGTTTATGGATGCACTTCTCCATTATTTTTGGCCAGTGGGGAGAGAATGGCAATGGGTCTATAACTGGACAGTTCTGTGGAACTGCCACCTTTATAGAGTGGTATAACATGAGATGTTTTCCAGATGGAGGGGATGGAGTTTCTGTTATGGTTCTACTGATCAAAATGGATATGGGGAATGCTATGGCATCTGCAGCTTTTTGTAAGTATTCTGTGGGGAGGAGGTCTGCAGCTAGGGTGGTTGGTTTTAATTTGTTAATAAAGGATCTGATAAGTGAGGCTGAGACTGGTTGGAAGCTAAAGGAGAGTTGAGTAGAAGGTGTAGCTGTGAGGGAATTAGAGCATATGAGAGTTAATAGACTGGCAAGGGTCTGGATAGTCTCGGTGAAAAAACTATTAAAAGTATTAGCAATGTCCTCTGGGAGATTTTGGGTAGATGTGGAAGGAGCTGGCATAGTAGTTTGACCTGGATGAAGAAGCCTGCTTAGACCTGCTCAGAACTTTTGGAGTTTGTTTTTATTGAAGATTATAGTAGTAGTTTTTTTTTTTATCAAGTAGAATGGATTTTTTGAGTCATTCCTAAGCTGACAATATCTCAGTTGGTCTAGAGGAGCTTTAGCTGTTCACCAGATGGCCCAGGCTTTATTTCTAAGTTTGAGTTTTATTCTGGTATCTTTTGTAAGCCATGGTGCAATTTTTGTTTTAGTTCTAATAGTAGGTTCTTAGGTTGGTACTAGGCTATTGGCCCTAGGGCCTGTACAAACAATTCCCCGGATATTTCTACCCACAATATTTATAGGTTCATACGTGCAGGAGCATGAGAATTAAGGATGGTAAGGAATTTAGTATTAAAGTAACAACAGCATCCTCACGTGGCAGTTGGTTTAGGATTGTCCAGTTGCATAATTTAAGTTCATTTTGGAAGTTGGTGGGGTTGAAGTTCTTATTGTTTTTGATTGTTTTGTATGTGGGTTGGTGGGGATTATCAGCTTTGTACTTAATAATGAAGGTTGGAGAGTGATCACTTAGGTCATCAGGGAGTGACCCAGACTTGTACATATGGGGATGACTACTGATAAGTATCCAGTCTATGATACTTTTTTGTTAGAGGGTTTACTAATTCTAGTGGGAGAGGATATTATTCATGTAAGCCCATATAGATTTATGCGGGTGGTTGGGGTTACTGAGGAGCAGGTCTTCCAATCTATATTGAAGTCTCCAAGAATGAGGGATTCTTCAGGGTAGGTATTGGATAACCAGTGGAAAATATCTTCTAGGGTGTTTGTATTGTTGCCTGGGGGAATGTAGACACAAATAATGTTTATGCTTTTGTGGTTATTTATTCATAATTTGGTAATAAAAATTTCTACAATACTGAATAGAGGTGATTGCGGGGAATCTCTAGTAACATTTAGTGTATTTTTATAAAGTATAGCTACTCCTCCTCCCTTCCTAATAGTCCGGTCTAGTCTAAGTATGTTGTACCCAGGTGGTAGTATCTCATTGTCAGCAGTTGCAGGTTTTAGCCAGGTTTCTGTAAGAGATAATATGTCAGCAGTATATACTGCTATGAAGACATGCAGGTTGTGGACTTTATTATTTATGCTTCTGGTATTTAAGTGAAGTGCCAGAAGTGAACCAGGGGGCCTGCTAAGAAGTTGTTTGGCAGTGGGGTATAATGGAAGTCAATGTTCCCAGGTGAAGATGGGCCAGGGTTTAGGTGAATGTCACCATCCATTATTAGTTTGTAGCATAGACTGACTATGAGCCTTAAAATTTATTTATTAGTTTTTGATAGCGTTTAGTTCTGGAATTGTTATTTTTGTATCTAATGGGGGTAATAGATTATAGGATGTAGGGGATTAGTTGTTAGTGGAACTTTTAAGTGAGCAGTTATATTTGAAGATATTGGGGAGGTGGTTTGACATTTTGGGTAATGGAATCCTAGGTAAAACCATCCTAGTACTGGTTTTCATAGGTGGTGAGGTGGTAGAAAACAAGCATCAGAGGTAATAGAGAAAACATTAGTGAGTTTTTTGGTGGTAAAGATACAAACAGGCGTGACATTTTAGAGCTAGTTGTGATGAAGAGGAATTTTATAAGGAGAGACGGAGGATTGGCTTACATAGGTTCATAGGCAGGTAGTAGGCTATCTACCTGAGGGCATTTATAAGCCTAGCCAGAGTGTGTCAGCTTTCGCTGCCCCATTGATTAATTAACTTATCCTCTGTCAAGCAGAGCCAATGAAGTGATCCCAGGGGTGTATTTTCTGTTACCCATCCACTCGTCAAGGTTTCTCTTGAAGAGTGTTAGTGAGGGGCTCTGCCTGATGTAATTTGGAATTTTGTTTCAAAGCATGGGGAGTCTCTGACAGGAATCTATCCCCCCTGCATGTTCTGTTTATTGTTGTGGCGAGGTTTAGCTCACTAGAGCGCGTGGCTCGCAGTGACTTGGATTTCTTTAGGTGGAGCATGTCCATCAATTCTGAATTGGACATGGCTTTGTAAGTCAGGCAGAGATCATCTCTGAGTAAGCAATATGCCACTGAGTACAGCCAGAGTTTTTTCAGTCAGGCTGCATAGGACATATGTTTGAGACCAGTAATCCTCTTGGTGAGGTACTTTTGTGGTCTTTCCAGCTGTTGGAAGTGTCTTGTGAGGTACATCCCAAATGGGGCATTGTACTTTATAATGTATCTAATGACTGACGAGTAGAGGGGCACTATAACCTCTTTATTTCTAGATGTGAACCCTTTAATAATTAGATGGGCCACATAGAAGGATTTCCTAACTACTTTGGCAATATGATTGTCAAAGGAGAGATTACTATCTACCTGGGTCCCCAGATCTCTTATTACCTCTTCTGTATTAAGGAGCTGCCACCTATGTGGTAATTCATGGGTGTTTTGTTTTTCCCAAATGGAATGACTATGCATTTTTTGTCATTTAACTTGAGGCCATGACTTTGACATCAGGTGTCCGTCTCAGTAAGGCCCTTTTGGAGGATGTCCGTGTCAGCTGGAGTCAATTATGGCTCCCAGTTTACAGTCATCAGCAGACTTGGTTAGCCGTAGTCCTCCTGTGTTTGCCTGTACTTCTGAGAAGTATATGCCGAACAGTAGGGGGTCCCAGGACCAAGCCTTGCAGGACACCACTTGTGACTGGTTTAGAAAAGGACCTGCAGCCTGCTATTCTTACCGGGTGAGTTCTGTCTGTAAGCCATTTGGCAACCCATCTCGTGACATAGGGGTTTATGTTCAGGCTGGTGAGTGTTTCTGTAATACCCGAGTGGGGAATGCTGTCAAAAGCCTTAGCAAGGTCAAGGTAGGCTGTGTGAACCACCTTTCCCTCGTATATGGCCTTGGTGACTGTCTCGAAGAAGTCAACCAGGTTTAGTAGGCATGATCTGCCCTTAACAAAGACAAACTGGGTCAGGTCAAGTGTTTGGAGGTTCCCAATGTCTTTGTTAATGAGTTCCATGATGATGCACTCCATAACCTTGCAGACCAGGGTAGTCAGGTTTATGGGGCGATAGTTACCAGGGTTTGTTGTGGCCCCTCCTTTGTGGAGAGGAATAACCATTGCTGTGCACCATTCTATGGGCATGTAGCCTGTGGAGAGGCTGAGGTTGAACAGCGTGTTTAGGTGGGGGGGTTAGTTCTTTCTGTAGTTCGTGCAAGACGCAGCCTGGGACACCATCTGGTCCCATTGATCTCCGGTGAGGAACACCTGTCGCCCATGTTGGTGATGACCAGGTCCAATATGTTTTCACTTCTGGTAGGGGAGTTTACCAGCTGATCCAGGGCATTTGAGTTGATGAATTCCAGGAAACACTGGGCATGGGAATTTGTACTCTAGTAGTTTTCCCACTGAATGGTAGGGTAATTGAAATCGCCCAATATCAGAGTGTTCAGTAGGACCTTCATGTTTTCCAGTGTCTCCAGAAAGGTGTAGTGGTGGTCCTGGGTCATGGAGGGTGATCTGTAGCAGGCCACAATTTGCACTGCAGATTTGCCCGATGTTAGTTGCACATGGATGATCTCAGAGGTATCATGCTGCGCCACTAACCTGGAGGTGTAGGTATCCTTGATGAATGTGGATACAGCCCCTCCTTTTGTGTTTCGGTCCGTGTTCTGTGGCCGAAATTTGTGGTATGAGTTGTAGCCTGGTAGTGCTGGGGTGCTCTCTGGAGCCTTGAATCAGGTTTCAGTTACTGCACAGATGTCGATGTTCTCCATACTGAGGAGTGCTTCAAGAGCATGCATTTTGAGATTTAAACTCCTGGCATTGAGTAGCATAATCCTCAGTTTTTTGTTAATTGTGCTGTTTACGGAGGTGGGTTTGACTTTTGAACCTTGCCTAAAAAAGGTACTATGGGGGCAGCAATAGCCTTGGGCAGTATTCAAAAGCCTAGGGGTGACAGGTGCAAGCCGTCTCTTGCGAAGCAATGCAGCTTGTCGAGCATGTCATCCCAGGCTGATAGACACTGGGTCCTCTTTGAATAACACCAGAAGCTTAGCTCATTGTTGAAATTGATAATTTTTTCTTTATACTGAGGTATCATTCTTGGTGAGGGCAGGGTCATACCAGCCTGGGCTACATGATCAGAGAGCTCTTCCATATCTCTTTTCATGTAGTCCAGGGAGGTACGTCTCAGGTCATTCACACCAACATGAACAATGACAGAGTCATATTTGTACTTGTTCTGAAGTGACCTGAGTGCTTATGTTATGTGGTGGATTCTGGCTCCTGACAGGCAGCTAACAGTAACCTTCTGCTTGCCCAGCCTAGTGAGTGGGACGTCAGTGTGCCTGACTATAGTCACCTATTACTAGTGTGTTAAGTATGTTATTTCGCCTTAAGGGCTGTGATTGTGTGGCACACTGATTTTGTGTTTTATGTGTTGTCTGGTTTGGTTGTTTGGGTGTCCGCTTTGGAGGTCTCTGATGCTTTTGCAGGTTTTTATTTAGAGCCTCTGAGTATGATTTCATGTATTTATGTGTATTTTTTGCCAGTGCTGTTTTAGTAGGTCTGTGTATGGCTGGAGTTGTGGTGCATGTGTTAACCTTCTCCTCTTGACTGTCTGTTTCAGTCTTGGGTGGAGACAGCTTAGCTTCCAGTTTGGCTGTATAATTGCATCTCTCGCATATGTTAGTGTTTTGTGGTAGGAGGAGAGGGTTGTCTGTGTACATGAGGCAGTTGTAACATTGCCTCAGGATACCCAGATTCACCAGCTGGACTGCAGAGTGCACCTGAAGTTGCCCTTTGGTCATGCCTGAATAGTAGGGTGAGCTGCTTAGTCACTTGGTTGGTGCGGGGTGAATAAAGAGCCTTGCCCTGCTGGGCAATCAGTGTCAGGGTATATTAGTGCTTGCTATTAGGTTTGAGCAAGTGCTGGGCTGTAAGATGCTTTTTGAGTGCTTATGTTGAGAGTTAGACTAGTTTCAAGGGAAAAACTGAAGAGGAGACTTAGTGGAGCCAGGAATAATTTAACTGTAGCTAACTGGCACTGCCTGGTGTGCAAAACCGTGCAAATGCGGTTTTTATAGCAGGGAAATGAACGACATAGAAATTAGCCCAAAATGGCCAATAAACTACTAACCTGGGTTGGAACCACTCCTCCAGGGACAGATAGTTTGCTCAAAGCTTCCCTCTCTCACAGGTGAACAGAGAAACTTCCTTCTATCCAAGTAAGGTATGGGCAACTCAGAAACTAGTATCACAGCCCTGAATTCAGCATTAGCCTGAAAACTGGACTATACTAGCGTAGAAAGGTGGGAAATAAGGAATTTTTTTTTTTTTAAAAAGATAAGGCAAAAAAATACACTTAAAACAGCTTTAAACGACTACAAATGATCAGAAAAGGCTATCACACTTTAGTGTGTAGCCTACAACAGTTAAACAAATTATTGAAATAAAAAACAACTTTTTAAAACTGCAGACAGTCAAATAAGTACACTATGTGAAAAAAACAAGCTTTTAAATCACAATAAACACTGGAAAATCTGCGTTTAGGCGGAAAACAGTTAAGCACAGCAAGAAAGTACAGAAAACTGATACTTAATCACTCCAAAGTCTCTCTTTTAAGCTAGAAGACTTGTATCAGTTTAAGGCGTTCTAGTGCTACCCAGTAGGCTAGTTACAGGAAAGATGGGAAACAAGCGCAGATGTGGTCTTTTAAACCAGAAAGTTGAAAGAGACGGACAAACTGTCCAAATGGTCAATAAACTACAATTTCTGGGCCAAGAACTTCTCCTCGCATTGTAGACAGGCTACCTAGTGCTTACCACTCCCACTGATAATCTAGAAGGCTTTCCTCCAACACAGAAAGGCTTGCGGGGCTCAGAAGCTTATTAACAGTCCTGGATATAGCAACTCTGTATCTGGACTAGGCTAGTTACAGGAAAGGTGGGAAACAAGCGTAAGTGTGGCTTTTAAACCAGAACATTGAAAGAGATGGAAAAAACTTCCCAAACAGCCAATAGCTACAATTTCTGGGCCAGGAACCACTCCTCTTGTGGTAGATAGGCTACCTAATGCTTACCACTCCCACTGATAAGCTAGAAGGCTTCCCTCCAACACAGAAAGGCTTGGGGGGGCTCAGAAGCTTACAAAGAGTCCTGGATACAGCAAATCTGTACCAGGACTAGACTAGTTACAGGAAAGGTGGGGAACAAGTACAAACGTAGGCTTTTAAGCCAGCAAGTTGAAAGAGATGGAAAACTGCCCAAACAGCCAAATAAACTACAATTTCTGGGCAAAACAGAAGGGGAAAACACTGTTGTGATGTGTGAGTAGATGGTTGGGTAGATAAAGAGATACCGCTATTAATCTCTTATGTTTCAGTGGAATCTGGACTACATTCTTCCCATTGCCCCCACACCAAGGACATTGGGTCTGTCAAATATACCACAATGATCCTCTCTGGAAACAGACATTTCCTGCATAACTTTCAGTCAGACACACACACACACACACACACACACACACACACACACACACACACACACACACACACACACACACACACACACTTGTGATGGCACCAGACCCTGTCAACCCATCTCTGCCAATATGTAGGTCAAATACTCAAGAACTTGCAAATACTGAAACATTTCCTAGCATAGACTCCCCTTCTGTTTCCTACTATAAGAATATCTGTCCTGTTTCTTTGTCCATTAACTGACTCCAAAATTTCAACTCCCTAGTAGATCAATGTCTAGTGCCCTAGTGAACTGGGGAGCCCACTTACGTAATTATTACTCCCAGGTTCCAAAAATATCCTTAAGAGTTTTCAAGAATGACTGTCATGCATTGTTCCCAACAGTAATGATTTCCACATTGTGTTATAAACAAGTTTCCCTCAATATAAAACTTACTTGTATTGAGCAATGATATAATTTTTTGGAACTACCATATGTATGCCATGTTCTATTTACATAGAGCTTCTGGGAAAACACTCTAGGGCACCTCACAACCTGAACAAACAATAATTCTCAATTACAGGTCTCCAATTATTAATTCCAGAACTAAATATGAAACTTACTGAGCAAAATATGACAAAAAGGAGATAATTACTGCTGGCATCCTCAAAGGATACTCCAGGAGAAGCACCTTTCACTTTTCCAGTATCTTTCTACACTTAGCTTCCATAAGCACGGCATGTTCAGATGGTCCTTTTAACTTATTATCATAACAATCAGACACAAGACTGTGGCCTAATGGTTAAGGTGTTTACCTTGCAAGCACAAGGTGCAGGGTTTGAGTCTCACAAGGGATAATTGGCTAGGCTTAAAATGGTTTGCAAGGTCAGTTAGCTTAGTACTAACTTATGAAATGGGAGGTTCATCCAATTTTAATCCATGTCAGACAGAGCCCCTCAATGACCCTCTTCAAGAAGAATCTTGACGTTTGGATGGGAGATCGTAAATTTACCCCTGGGATCTCTTCTGTGTCACTGCTAGACAGAGGCACAGTAAACTAACCTTAACTGGGCTATCTTCTGTGACCTACTATACAGAGGCACAGTCAACTAATCTAAGAAGGATGGCGAAAGCCAAACACACTCTGGCTAGGCTTGTAAATTTCCTAGGGAAGATAGCCCAGTATCAACCTATGAACTCACTATAATATTAGAGTCCTGACCCAGTTTCTTTAACATCCTGGTACTTATAACAACTTTCTTGGGTGGCGTAAGCCAGGGAACCTTGTTGGCTAGGCTTACGTAGGCCCTTGGGCCGATAGCCTAGTACCTACCTACCTATGAACCTATGAACCTATAAATCTACAGGAAGAACTGAAGCTACGATATAAGTTAGGGTTCAGTTGTACTCCTAGGTGCTTCATCTCCTGTTGGTCACAGTCTACATGAAGTAGCTGCCTTACCCTTTCAAGGTGACTAATGTATCCTCCAAGCCTTTGTCTTATCTTTATTCAGTTTATAACCAGTTTCTTAGACTCTGCCATGACACTGTGGAATTCACACAGATCTTGGTCTGGATCTCCAAAATAATCATAAGAACATCAAAGAGCATGGTAATCTTCTGTTCCTCTCAACCCAACTCTATCCCTACTATTTTGGCATTTATTAATGCCTTTACCAATGATTATAGGGACAGGACAAACAACAGTTGAGTGGAAAGCCTTGCCTTGTCCCTATCCACAGTTTGAACTGCTTTGCCAAACATTTCCACCTAGTTCCTGGCCCCTCTCTCACACAATCTCTGCAACACAGTCACAAGCTCTTATGAAGGACCTCAGAGATAAAGGCCAGTTGATCCTACATCCAAACTAAGTGCCATTAACAAACTCTTCTACTTAAAGGCCTGCTACATAACCAAAAGGAATTTGTTCATATTATCCTGAGTCTGATGGGCATGAATGAATCCACACTGACTGGCCTTTACTAATTCTAGTAATAACATTACCAGTCTAGCAGCCAGTACTGATGCTAATGACCACTATCAGCCTATATGCTGGCACCTACACAGTGGTAAAGACACTATGCTGGCACCTGCACAGTGTTTTTACCATCCTCAGATATAACAACCATCAGTACATTTGTCTAGAAGGACATCTGTGAAGACCTTCCATCTCACTGCATAAAGAACTGTCATTAACCATGGCAGAAAGATCCCCACCTGTCCATTCTTTTCTAATTTGTGTTTAGAAAGAGCTGCACATCCCAAAACAACACCAATAACTGCAAAAAGTAAAAATGTGTAATACTCACAATGTCTAAAACATGATTATATATATTTACAGTGCCTCACTGCTAAAGTCCAGAAACTATCTAATTATGTTTAAATTTTCACAAATAAATCCATAAACAAAAAAAAAAAAAAAAAAAAAAAAACTGCACAGATCACTCCAGTCCAAGGTGATAAAAATGCTCCTGTATGTGCAAAATAATGCATGTCAGCCAGACAGCCTAGGCAATTAAGGTAGAATGGAGAATGTTTAAAATTTACCCATGCCCTTATAGTCTTCATATCTGAAAAGAGTCTGAGATAGACCAATTAACCTACCCAGTTAACAAATGAATAAAACAAATAGTAGCAGTCCTCAGTTTAACATCATGGAGACATTTGGTTTCCCTTGATCATTATTCATTAATCACTAAGTTTCTAGGTATATTAGGTGATTTCCAAAACATTGTAGGTAACATTAGTACAAAAAGTAAATGCTTGTGTCATACACTGCCAAAACAAATGTTATTCCTCGGCCAAGACTGGTTACTGTTTCTGTAGAGGAGTGCATTCTTTTCATCCATTCATGAAGAGGTTCCAGCAGAACAGCTTGCTCGTTTGTAGTGCAAGAAATGTAAAAGCTGATGTCTGTCATGTTCAGATGGTCCTTTTAATTTATTATCATAACTCACTATAATACTAGAGTCCCACCCCAGTTTATTTAACATCCTAAAGTGACTTTCACTTCCATAGACCAAGCAAATATAGTGCATAAGGAGAAAATTCAACTTTAATATTTACAGCCTCCAAAATATCCAACTCCAAGAAATCAAATTTATTTCTCTTCAATCAAAACCTGACTGAAAAATTCAAACCTGCTCCTCAGTCTCAGTAAAACAAAACTGATGCTCTTTACCTTAAAACATTATCTCAATCAAAAACAATAATGTTTGGTTACACCTGCAACTAATACTAAAATTGTAGCAGTATCACACACTAAATCACTGGGCTTTGCAAAAGGTGACAATCTTAAATTTGATCAACAGATTCTTCAAATAATTAAAAAGATGCAGCAGAAACTTTGCTCCCTTTACAGGGCAAAACAATTCCTTACAGACCCAGGAAGGAAAACCCTACCCTCATCCTATTTGCTTCCAACCCCATTATATGCCTCATTTATCCTTACAAACCTAAGCTCTACACCAAAAGTCAAACTAGCTGCCTGTTACAAGAAAGAAGACAATTTTGCTACGAACACTGTAGCACAAAGTCACCACAGACAACCTTTAAAACAAATAAACTGGCTAGAGGTTAACAACCTAACATACTCTCAGCTAATTATGGCACATAAACTGATATATTATCCTGAAAAATGCCCTGCATTAAAAATATGCTAATACCCTACACTCCCTCAAGAGACCTCTGTTTTGGTGATAGATTTCTATTAAGCACCAGTAAAGTAAATAATCATTAGGGGACTCATCATATTCCTGTTACAGCTCCAAATTTTAGATCACCATTCCTTTACTAGTAAAGTGGTCAACAAACTCCCAAGCTATAAGATCCAGCTCAAACAATACCGTACCCAGTCTTGGTCATACTCATGTTCATCTCGAGGCTGAGAGCTCTAGTGAAAACATAAACTTCCTATTATACAATTCTTCCTCTAAAACATGCACGCTGATTGGCCAGCCCAACCAGCGTGCCCATTGTAAATCCCTCAATATACTAACGGAAAAAGGTCCGGTCACCCGGACTTTTTCCATTAGTATAAAACACTGTCTCGCTATGTTAAAAGAGTTTAACATAGCGACACAGGTTTAAAAAAAGCAACGCAAATCTCCGTTGCTTTTTTTAAAGCTGTCTCGCTATGTTAAACTCCTTTAACATAGCGACACAGTGTGTAAAAAGCAACGGAGATCTTGCGATCTCCGTTGCTTTAAACCTGTCTTGCTATGTTAAATGGGTTTAACATGGCGAGACAGCTTTAAAATAAGTAACGGAGATCTCCGTTGCTTATTTTAAAGCTGTCTCGCTATGCTAAACCCATTTAACTATAGCTAATAAAAGCAACAGAGATCTTGCGTTCTCCGTTGCTTTTGCCCACAGCTCTGATGTACTGCGTAGGCATGTGCAGTACATCAGAACTGCCGCGGAATACCAGACAGCTGCGGAAGGGCAGCAAAGAGCGTATACAATGCCATTATTTAAGAAAAGTAATTATTTCTTTTCTTAAATAATGTCATTATATAGCAATAACCCACTTCTGGGTGTGGGTAATGCGGGATTTAACCACGGTTGTCTTTGTTTGGTCCCTCGGGACCAAACCACGCCAACCATGGTTAAATCCCGCATTACCCACACCCAGGCGTGGGTTATTGCTATATTACTTATCAATAATGTTCCCCTCCTGTATTTAAAGCATTATACCCTAACAACTTTCCCTCCTGCAGCCCTCTGTTAAACACTACCTTTCATCCATTTTTTTTCCCTAACTGCTCGCATTCACTGCTCTATCCCTCTCAAGTATTCTCTATATACCTAAGGTATAAACCTTCGATACACCAATTAAGAACAGGCAGCCTGGACAGAACTAATCCTATGCCATGCTCTCTTACACAAATGCTGTTACCACTATCCTCCTATACAATACTAATACCTTCAATTCCACATCATTTTATAACTTATTTCTCAACTATACTCTTCATTATATCTCAAATGCTTTACAAACCTGTCTGCACTGAAGTGTAACAACACTAAATGTCTTTACAATGTTTTCCCTTCTACAATATAAATCCATTTACTGCTTGCAAGATTTTACACATACCAGAAATATATAGACTTATATATGTTGATGTACATATTTTATTGTATATATCTGTCTTGTATTTATGTTTGTTTTTTCAGAGAAATTTAACTTTTTTTTGAGAAGTGTCTGAAATTCGCTTGCTAATATAAACATACTGTGATGGAGCTTTTCTCCCCTAGGCCTCCACTAAAAATGGGCTCTGCCAAGTTGAGCTTCTCTGGTCAACAAACAGAAATAAAAATATACATTTTGAAAATTATGCCCCAAAACTTAGCTTGTCTGTTATGCTATAGTGCAGCTGTTAATTCTATTGAACAGTTTATAGCATATATTTGGAACACTGTTAATTGAAATCTAAAATTATGTAAAGTCTAGGGGGGAAGGTCTACTATTTATTGACAAGAACAACAGTTTGAAATATATATTTGACAAAGGTGGGTCAGCAAATATTATAAAACAATTCTGGGACTTCTGCCTGTGAATTTTATATATTCATTGACAATACTAAGAACATCTTTTTAAATGGTAGGAATAAAATCTTTTGTCTGCAGGGACGTTACACTTGTAATTCTGAAGAGATATTTTGCCTAGCCTTACTTACCATGTGTAATTGATTTTCTGTTAGAAAAATAATGATCCTTGAATATGTAAGTGACATAAAAATAACTTGGTGTCCAATGCCTACATAAATACTTGATACGTTTTCAAGTTTAGAAAAACTTATTTTTGGTGTTATGGGATTAGTGAAAGAGAATATTAATTTGGAAATTTTGATGCAATGTTAAAACAAAAAGCAATGATTTGTCAAATTAAGTTAATGCAATTTCTCCTCCTGTTTTAAACAAAAAGAAATGAGTTGGCAAATAAAGTTAGCTATTTATTTATCTGGGTTGAATGAAGCTTGCCTGGATGGTTATTTGTTTTTATTTATTTATTTATCTACTATTTGTTTACCAGGTAAGTAGACTAGTCTACTGACCCTTTTCAGCCATGGCCCGAACTCAAAAATTAGAAAATGCATCATCATGGTCTTTCAATCAAAAATATTACACATAAAATGAGTGCACAGCAAAATGCAGAATACAATGGTAAGACTGAATGCCGATACAGTAAGATTAAGAGTGCATTGAGGGAAAAAAACTCTTCCTGATGTTCATACTAGCCTAATTGCCCTTGCAAGCCATTTTAAGCCTAGCCAATTATCCCCCTGTAAGTCTCAAACCCTGCACCTTGTGTTTGCAAGGCAAGCACCTTAACCATTAGGCCACCCATGTGTTGCATGAAAATGCAACCTGAGATATGCATAGCTTGAATTTGGCATGCTTATATTTTTAAACAAAAATAAATCAAGCCACTGAGGATCTATACACCAGAAAATTAAGCAACTATATTGCACTTAATCATTTTTAAAGCATGTTGTTATAAGTGGATTACTTTGTGCTATAAGCTTTTCAGTCTGATTCCATCACTGGCTTATTACAGCTCCATTGAAATTTCTGTGGCTCGTTACAGTTCTGTTGAATTTTCAGTAAATAAATTATTTTGTTTAGCTAAAATAACTTTGTTAAAACAAGCTAAGTAGACCAAAGCAGTAATTCACAGCCTCAATGGCAAGGGGGTTTTGCTTTAAAGGCCTGTATGTCTGGTTTTATCTGATTTATTGCATCCTACTCTACTCCTTCATACTGCTAAACACACTCCTCATCTCTTACTCCCTCACCTACCTTGAAAACAGAAAAGTATTTCTATCCCATCCAACACTAAAACAGGCCACTACCCACCTTATAAACACACCTCTAGTTCACAGCAACATAACATCAACATCCCCCTACCTCTCACCTCACTACCACAGAACAGTTCATATCAAATTTTTCCAAAACTGGAAACCTTTGACAATTTCTTCAAGACATCCCATAAACACACATAGTCACCAACAACTACTATGCCTTTATGGCAACATTCACCCTAATCCTGGCCCAAACCATGACCAACCCATTATGTCAACTAACAACCCTACTGATCTTATTAATCCTATAACCAAGACCAATACTCTCCAGATTGCTCATCTCAATATTCGGAGCCTAAACAATAAAATAACCCAACTACATGCTCTCCTAGACCTCTACTCCTTTTATATCCTATGCCTAACTGAAACCTGGCTAAAAGTAGACACCAAGAACAATGACATACTACCACCAGGTTATAACATCATAAGACTTGATCGTCAGATCAAAAAGGGCGGAGGAGTAGCAATACTCTACAAAACTGAACTATTAGTTACCTTAGTAGAGTCTACACCACCTTCACTCAACAACAGTGAAATCTTAATCACCAAACTAGAAATTAATAAAAATAAATCCATTTACATAATTTGCGGTTATATCCCTCCAGGTAATAATATCATTAGCCTAGAAAACCTACTGAACTGGCTCTCAACCTCTTTCCCTCAGGAAACTATACTATTAGGTGACTTTAATATTGATTGGAACTGTTGTATTTCCCAATTTCCAACCTCTCACATCAACCTCTATGGCTTTACTCAGACTATTACCATCCCAACCCGTATTAATAAAACCAGTTCCAAACAGAGTATCCTGGACTGGATCCTAGTTAACACTAACCCTATGTGTTGTATCACAGGTACACTACCTGATAATATCAGTGACCATCAAATCACTTTTATCAACCGACAAAAAAGCCCCATCCCCACCAATACTCAACTCAGAACTAATAGGAACAAAACTAACTTCAACATACACAACTTCCTATTAGAGCTAAAAGCTTGCAACTGGTCTCCTCTGAAATATTTGCCTCTAGATGAAGCTGTCTCTTACTTTAACAAGACATTCATTCAAATCCTTGACCACCATGCCCCTACAAGAGTAACAAGAACCAAAACAAAGCCTGCTCCTTGGCTATCCAAAGAAACCAAACAGAAAATGTTACATAGAAATAGAACATGGGACAAATGGAGAGCTACCAAAAACCCAGATGACCATGTGACCTTTAAACAACTTAGAAATCAAACAAAGAAACTGATAGTCACTGATAAAAGAAATTACTACTCAAAAGTCCAAAATGCACAACATCAAAACCCCAAAAAATTCTGGAGTGGCATCAACAAATTACTGCACCCAGGTAACTCCAAAACACCTACACCCTCAAACCTCACTCAGACTTCCCCAATTCAAATTGCTGATGCATTTAACTCATTTTTCAAAGATACTGTTACTTCCCTAGCTTCATCCCTATCCCCACCATCCACACAAGCACCCAACTCCCTAAACAATAATCCTCCCTCATTTAAACTACAACCAGTCTCAACAGATCTTATTCATAAATTACTTACCAAGCTAAAACCTTGCACCCCTTCAGCTGACCTCATTCCAGCCGAATACCTACAGATTGCAGCCAAACCACTGGCCTTCCCTGTCTCTATTCTAATCAATCGTACCATAACAGAAGGCTGTATCCCAATCCTTTGGAAAGTCTCTCATATCATCCCATTACATAAAGGTGGCAACTTAAATGACCTCTCTAACTTCCGTCCCATAGCCTTACTTTCCCCTTTAGCAAAAATCATGGAAAGATGCATACATAGGCAATTACTTAATCACCTCCTCCAAAACAATCTCCTTGCAGACAGTCAACATGGTTTTAGACCTCATCACACTACTACTACTGCACTCTTGTCTTTCACTGACCATATTAATAGAAATCGGAATAATAACTTACTGTCATCTGCTCTATTCCTAGACCTCTCTAAAGCCTTTGATATGGTTAATCACACTCTCTTACTTAGCATCTTGAAATCTCTTGCCTTGGACGCTCAGGCAATCCAGTGGTTCGATTCCTACTTAAATAAAAGACAACAAGCAGTGCGATGGGAAAATCACTTATCATCTCTTCTTCCTATCAAAATAGGTGTACCACAAGGCTCAATTCTTGGACCTCTCCTCTTTTCTATTTTCATAAACAACCTAGATAAGTCCCTTCCTCAATCAATCTGTATTCAATATGCTGATGATTCAACACTCATATGATCAGCTTCTTCCATTAATGACCTTCAAAATATCACTCAAAAAGCTTTCATAGCAGCCGAAAACTGGTTCCAACAACATTGCCTCTTACTGAATCCAAAAAAGACTAAACTATTAATATTCGCTCCATCACATAAGTCATCCTCTCTCTCCCCTTCAATATATTCTCTAACAATGGTACCATAATATCCCCTGATCCTACAACCAAACTTCTTGGTGTCACAATAGACCACAACCTCAACTTTGATTCCCATGTTAGCTTAACTATCAAGTCAGTCAATAGAAAACTTGGATCACTCTACAGAATTAAAGCCTTCCTCACTCCCTCAGCCAGAATTACTTTAGCACAGACCCATCTACTCTCTACCCTATTTTATGCCTCTCCAATCTATACAAACCTAACAAAAAGTAACCACAACAAACTAGCAACAGCTTACCATAACATAGCCAGATTTGCAACAGGAGCCCCATTTCGTACCCATCATTGCTCTAATCTCAAACAGCTAGGCTGGCTAGAATTACAAAATCATGTACGACTTCTGCAACTGACCATTACCCACAAAATCTTTCATCAACCCACTAATATCACTATACTCTGTTCCCTTATTACCCCATATAAAAACATCTCTTCCCTACGCTCTGCTACCAAACTACTAGCTGCCTCCAACAAATCCAATAACAAAGCTGGGGATAGTCTGTTCTCCAACTGGACTGCGCCCATCTGGAACAAACTTCCAAGTGAACTTATGTCTACTACCTCTTTACCAACTTTCAAGAAGCATGTAAAATCATGGCTTTATTCCCAGTGGCTCTGCCCTTGTTCTAACCCTGACTAATCCTAGTTGGTTCCATGCCTTTTCCTCTCTCCTGCCAGCTATAACAAGATAGTCTCTTAATGTTTCTTTACTTCTCTTTTAGTCTTGAATTCTCAATACCACTACGATGGATGGATGTTTAAAAGAAGAATCTAATGTACTTTTTCCTGTTGATGCTACTAGTCATTTTAGACTTTTATGAAAATGTTATGTACTAGAATCTGTCTTTAAATACACCCTCTGTACATCTATGTTTGTAAAATTATGTCTTACTGTGGAGCTTTTCTCCCCGGGCCTCTACTGAAAATGGACATTAATCCAGCTAGACTAGCCCGGTCAACAAATGTAAAATAAATAAATAAATAAAATAAAATATTTTGCTGACTGGGTTGCTCTCTCCTGCTCTTGTTTTTTTTTATTTCTATATAGCACTTTGCCTTGGATTTGTTGGTGGCTATTGTGGTTTTCCTGGATTGGGAACACTTCATGGTTACATCTTTAAATAGCTTGCACAACTGACAATAGCAAAGGGACTTTTGCAATTGGGATTACCACAGGAATTGGAAAACAGAGACATCGACTGAATATTGAATAAATCAAGCAGATTATAGTTACTTACTTCTCTGGTTTAAAGATACACACTAACTTGCTTTCTTTTTGTTGCCCACCCATCCAACCTGTATTGTTCTTGAGTTAACCTCCCTTACTATAAATTGTTACTGGAAACTCCTCCCAGTCTCATCTCATCTGCTTATACTGCTGGGAACTAATGGATCAGACTGGAAGGTTCCTCCCCTTAGAATGCTAGACTTCAAGTTACCTTTCTTCTTATCTTCCTGACTGCCTAGTGCACAATGTACTGTCTACAAGGTTTACCCTTTTTCTATATTTCGTTTAAAATCTGCTTACCCTAGTGCTCTAGTATATAGACCCTTCTTACAAATTCAGTTAATTAGTATTCATATAGTACAGCTTTTCTAGTACATCTGCAATTATTGTAATTTGATTCAGAATTGTATGCAATTATTGTAACTTGAATCAGAATTATTTTGGTTTAAATTCAAGAGACAGTACAGGAAGAACTTCTAGGCCTCTGATTGCTTATAGAATGTTGAAATGTGTTGTTTTGCTATTAGCCTGTGGGTTCATTTGAATTTTTTTTTTGTATTTCTCGGCTATCATAAGATGCTTGTGCTGCTAGGCACTGCTCCTCACTCAGCTGTTTAACCTTGCAAAGTATAGACACAGGCAGTTAGAACCATGACTTTATATATATAAGATTGTATGTATGTATGTGTGTGTGTGTGTGTATATATATATATATATATATATATATATATCTATATATATATATATATATATATATATATATATATATATATATATATATCTATATATATATATATATATATATATATATATATCCTACTCCAGTGTATTTAATATTCAGTAGATACATAAAATGGCTTCTTCTTCTTTGTGTGTAGACATGCACTGTTCATCTTAGATAAATAACACTCCTAATCATATAGGCACTACCCCCCCCCCCCATCTAGTCCACAGCAATAAGTAACTGGAATCATGGATCTGCACCCTCACGCGGTTGACAGCTTGGTTGAAATGGGCAGCCTGTGACAATGCAGCAATTGCCTCATGTTCACTGACAACCACCTACTTCTTAAACAATCTACTACAGTGAGAGAGAGATGAGTTACGTTATGTTGGTGGAGGCAAGATTCTCACGCAAAGTCACTACAAATAACAAGGTTGTCAGCACCAGACATCAGCACACCTATATCAGAAAACCCAGTGTAAAGCACCCCATCAACATTTTATAGAGGATTGGGAAATAAGGAAAAAGGAATTGAAAGACCGCCAAAAAAAGAGGAAGTAGATACATTCTGGCGAAGTATCTATGAAGATCCTGTGGAATATAACAAAGATGCTAAATGCATAGAAGAAGTAAAAGAAAGAATAAGAAGTTTAGAGGTACAGGATATAAAATGGGATGAAATAACAGCCAGAGAGAGATTGAAACAAAGCTGAGAAAAGCCTCTAATTGGAAAACCCCAGACACAGATGCAGTACCTAACTTTTGGCTTAAAGTATTAACTTCTTTGCACGAGGATCTAGCCATGAGTAAGAACTATTTATATGCACACCCTGAACATACACCACACTGGTTAACAACAGGAAAAACAATGCTCTTACTTAAGAGTGAACCTGCAAGCTACCCTAAAAATTATAGACCAATAACTTGTCTTCCGACAACATATAAACTATACACGGGAATTGATGCCGACAGAGTTTTTAGTCATTTAGAAGACAACTCAATTATGGCAGTAGAAAAAAAGGGCAATAAAAGAAAGTCATATGGAACAAAGGATCATTGTTGTTAAAGTTATAGTGGAGAACTGTAAGAAGGGGAAGAATCTAAGTATGGCATGGCTTGACTATAAAAAAGCATTTGATAGTATCCCACATTCATGGATAAAAGAGTGCTTAAAAATGTATAAGATCCACCCTACAATGATTGACTATATTACAGTAACCATGAAACAGTGGCAGACCACTTTGCAATTATGCCATGACAAAAAACAGATTATTATCCCTGGGATAAAAATCCAAAGGGGGATATTCCAGGCTGACTCTTTGTCACTGTTGCTATTCTGCCGTGCCATTAATCCATTAAGCTGTGTACTTAACAACTTAGGCCATGGCTGTAATTTGGCTCCCAGAAAACAACAAAGCCTAATGACTTCTCATCTTGTCTTTGTCGATGATTTAAAATTGTATAGCTCATCAGATGAGGAACTGAAAGCACAGCTGCAGGTTGTCAAAACTTTTTCAGATGATATTGGAATGTCATTTGGTCTTGATAAATGTGCAAAAGCAACCTTTGAAAAAGGAAAACTGCAGCACCAGGAAAACATCAGTTTGGAACAAGAATGTGATATAAGAGAGAAAGAGGGAGTGTATAAATACTTGAAGGATCAGCAATAAAACATGAACAAATGCGAATAAAGCTCAGTAAGGAATACTTTAGAAGACTTAAATTAATCCTGAAAACAGCACTGTCATCTATGAACAAGATTCAAGCCATAAATCAATTTGCTCTTCCTGTCCTCACATTTAGTTTTGGAGTGACTGACTGGCCCCAAAAAGTGTTGGACAGATTGGATATTAAAACAAGAAGGATGCTTCATGCTCACCAAATGATTTATAAAAATCAGTGTATACCAAGATTATATATTACCCATCCAGAAGGAGGTATGGGCCTCCTTGAAATTGATTACATGTATAGATCTGAAATCATGGGACTCCGCACATATCTACTGACTTCACAAGATCCAAATGTAGTGAAAGTTTTGAAACATGAGGAGAATAAATCTAAGATGACATCTCTGCTTAATTTAGCAGAAGCATATCGACGTCAAGCAGGAACGGAAATCAAACCAGAAGTAGATAAAAACCAGACAGCAACTGAATGTGCTAAAAAAACAAAAGAAAGAATATAAGGTGAAGGACCAGATGAGAAGGCAAGATATGTGGAAAAAACATTAATATAGTTGCAAGTATAGAAAAATTCTGGAATGAACGCAGGAATGGTTAAGGAGAGGGGAATTCACATCAAGAATGAAAGGTTAATATTGGCAGCCCAAGACAGTGGGCTACATACACACTGGTTTACAAAGTCCATTGAACATGTAGGAGAAACAGACATATGTAGGTTTGTAAAACCAAACTGGAAACAGTCACACACCTTGTTGCTGGTTGTGACACATTAATGGCAGAAGGACTGTATACTGAAAGGCATAATAATGTGGCGAGACTGTTACACTGGAGATTGTGCAAACAATATGGTATCAAAGTGGCTGAAAAACACTGGAAACATGAGCCACAAAGAATCATAGAAAATGATGAAGTTTATATCACATGGGATCACCCAATACCAACAGTTCAAAAGATAGATGCTAGAAAACCGGATATAGTGGTCCAAGAAGAGAAGACAAAAGTAGCATAGATCATTGAAATCGCTACACCCAGTGACTACAGTGTCTTGCGTACAGAGAGACACAAAGTCATAAAATACTTTGATCTACAGGCAGAAACGAGAGCCATGTGGAAGAAAGATATCAAGACAGTTCCAATAGTAGTAGGAGCAACTGGTCTTATAAAAAAGAATTTAAAATCATATTTAGATATGTTATCAGTTCATGTAACACCATACGAATTGCAGAATGAGTCATTACTGGGCACATTGCGGGTGCTGTGAAGAGCAATGTTGGCTAACATCAAAGAGTGAAACAATACTAATTTCATGAGCTTTAATCGTACTTTGACTTACGAATGGGGTCCATTCCCATCATGGTAATAGAAACCCAAAAGATTTGGAGAAATTAAAAACGGCAAAATACCCCAGACCTGCATATGCTAAGGCACTTGAAACTACTCTACCTAACCCTTAAGATCCCCTAGATACAACTATATAAATAAGTACGTTCAGCAACCTGACAAACACTCAACTCAGACAGTGTCCACCATGAAACATGCACGTATAACTCATGGTGTCTCCACTCAAAAACCCATAAGGCAAACCTCCACATAAGTCAACATTCTAGTCACAGGAGACTCCATTGTGATGCACCACTAGCCAGGCTGAGAAAAGACAGGGTCATGGTCAGTTGCCTATCCGGGGTCAGAATTCACCGCATAACACATTCACTCAACGTCTAGCACTACAACTACACATATGACATTGTCATAGTACACATTGGAGTAGATGACGTGAGGCGTACCTCCCTGGAGTATATGAAGAGAGATATAATGGAGCTCTCAGAGTGTATGTCTGATGCGGGCATGAATATAGCCATGAGCTTTACCTTCATCTTGAATGATTCCGCAGTATGAACAAAACATAACTGACTTCATAGCTTCATAGGTTAGTACTAGGCTAACTGCCCTTGCTAGCCATTGTAAGCCTAGCCAATTATCTCTTGTGAGACTCAAACCCTGCACCTTGTGTTTGTAAGGAAAACACCTTACATTATGCCACCCTCCTAACCCTAACTTCAACAATTGGTTTAGCTTTTGGTGCCATTCAAAGGGGGTACAGCATATATCTGATTGGGAGGAGGTATACAATCTGAACTGCTTTGCCAGAGAAGGCTTGCACCTGTCCTCCCAAGGCTTTCATATACTGACTAAAACCTTATCCATTCCATACTGCCTTTTTTAGGCAAAGGCAATCTTCAAAAGCTTCCAATATAACAAAACAAAATTCAGATAACATGAAGGTTTTGATGCCTAATGCTAGAAGCCTTGACAGAAAATACACTCCCAACAGGCACTCCTGACCCTAGACTGTATCAATATATGCATTGTCATGTAGATATGGTTCAAGAATATTTAAAGCACCCCATCAGAGTAAGGTTTCAACACCTACCATGCATTCAGACCTAGTGCACTAGATAACGGCACTAAAGGGGGTCTCTATATTCATAAAACAACATTTCATATCCAGAGTTGTTAGGCAGTGTAATGACCTGGAACTCTTACATGTCCAACTTACCATTAACAAAGCTCCATATCAGATCGTAGCTAACAATAGGATCCCTTCTATATCCCTCTTGGCGTACACCTCCTACTAGAATAATATGGAAGTGCTAAGCATTCAGCTAAACATCATACTGTCAGGGGACTTCAACTACCTCTCCATCAGCTTATACATCCCGAAACACCTATGCCCAGAGATTTATAGACTTTATAAATACAAACTCACTACAGCAGCTAGTACACACTGCCGCTAGGGTAGACTAAATCCTATATTTGGTTCTCACCAATATGGGATAGCTCTGTTCCCTACCAGTTGTAACGCCCTCCCTAGTCAAACTAGACCATAAATCAGTCATATTCACCATAATAATGAAGCAGAAAGCATCCCTCAATAACTCAGTATGCAGAGATAACGATAAAATAACGTGCTGTGAACTCACCATAACGTTCCATGTGAGTTGTTCCATTTCGCCTTTATTCTTCACTGATGAGTTCAGAGCTGATCCATTGGCTCCGACACGGCCGTTAGCAAAGGCCAAGGTTTACCAGTAGCTCGAGACCAAGCCCCTTATCCCATGATGCATTGCTGGAACTACCTCAGATCTTATTTGCTGTGTGTACCATATCCATGTAAGAGAAGTACCCTCCATAGACAGGAAGAAGGATTGAATAACCAGGATGAGACCAGCCTCTAGGTCAACTATCAGCCAGGTGGGGGATGGAGGGAGGGATGTAAGAATGAAGGTGAGATGGAACAACTCAAATGGAATGTTATGGTGAGTACATAACTTCTTAATGTGAAGTTGTTCAATCTTGCTGTTAATTCTTCACTGATGGGTAGGGTCCCTAGCACCCTCAATCTTGGGTGGCTCATGGGAGTACATTCTTCAGGACTGTAGACCCAAAGGAAGCCCTGTCTCTGGAGGCCTTATCAACTTTGTAATGAGTGATAAAAGTATGAGGTTTAGACCGTGGCTGCAGCACAAATGTTATCAAGGGGCAATTTGGCTTGGAATGCAGAAGATGTAGAGACTGCCCTGGTAGAATGAGCTTTAATCTTGTGTAGTAAGGGCATATTAGCAGCTGAATAAACAAAGGTAATACAATCAGATAGCCATTTTGAAAGCATCATTTTAGCCACTGGTCTACCTTTTCTGGCTTCAGAGAATGATACAAAGAGCTGGTCTGATTTTTTTACATCTTTTGTTCTGTCTAAATAATATCTGAGCTGTCTGTGAATGTCAAGTTTGTGCAGCATATACTCAAGGTTATTGGAATGGTTACGGAAGAAGACTGGCAACTCAATTACTTGGTTGATATTGAATTCCGAACAAACTTTGGGTAAAAAAGAGGGTTTGTCCTAAGAGATACTCTACCAGCATTAAAAATCAAATAAGGAGGGCTGATAGATAAGGCTTAAAGTTCTGACACTCTGCGGGCAGAAGTAATAGCTACCAGAAATATGGTTTTCCATGATAAAATTTTGAAATCAAAAGAGGATGCTGGTTCAAACGGAGGAAGAATTATATGAAATAGCACAAAGTTTGGATTCCAAGGAGTATAAGGAGTTTTCACTGTTGGCCTCATGTGAAAGGTTCCTTTGAGAAAGGCCTTGGACAATTAGAGGGACATTATGTTTAGCCCGTCCACTCCGAGATGAAAGTTAGATATAGCAGCCTACTGGACCCGAACTGTAGTAGCTGCAGCTCCATTATTAAAGGTCATAGTCAAGAATTCTAAAATAGATGCCAAAGGTGCTTGATAAGGATCAATGTTCTGCTTAGAGGCCCATATGGAAAATCTCTTCCACTTTCTAAGAAATAATCTTCTGGTGGACGGCTTATGGGAAGACAAGAGGATCTGCCTTGTCTCATTAGAAAGGTCATGAAGCCTGGCTATGAGGGGAATTGGAGCAGCCAAGCTGTGAGCTTCAGTGACTGTGATGAAGGATGGAGGTCCCCCGATGGATTTGTCAGAAGATCCGGAAATGGGTCCAGAATCTATGGATCCTCCAATAGATGAAGAAATGGAAACCAAATCTGCTGAGGCCAATGAGGGGCTATAAGAATGATAGTCTTCCCAGTGACATTGCTTTCTGTAGAAGTCTGGGTATTAGAGGGATTGGAGAGAATGCATAGAGGAGACCCGGGGGCCAATCTTGTACGAGTGCGTCTCCCGGGGGTTCTCCCAGAGGGGGAATCAGGGCAAAGTAGCTTCTGCATTTTGTGTTGATGTGACTGCCAAAAAGATCGCAGCAAGCTGGCCCCATTTGCAGAAAATCCTGTCCGCAATCTCTTGTTTGAGGGTCCATTCATGTGGCAACAAAATCATCCTGCTCAGTCTGTCTGCTATCACGTTGGATCTCCCCGGGATGTGCATTGCCAAAAGAAAGCACTGGGAAGAGGCAGCCCACTGCCAAACTCTGAAGGTTTCTCAGCAAAGGGGCTAAGACTTGGTCCTGCCTTGCTTGTTCAAGTACCAGACTACTGACATATTGTCTGTTTGAATTGCAATCGTCCCTAGAGGAAGAGAGTCCTGAAAGTATTGCAACACCAGAAGTACTGCTCTCATCTCCAGAACATTGATATGCAGATGTGACTCTTGATCCATCCATGTGCCTTGGGCAGTCTTTCGTTGAAAATGCCCCACCCCCCACCCTATCAGGGAAGTGTCCGTGGACACAGTGGCCAATGGAGGGGGTAGTACAAAGGGGCACCCTATGGTTACATGAAGAGACGTCAACCACCAATGGAGATCTCTCTTGCAAGAGTTTGTAATTAAAATCATATGACTCATTGGAAGTTCCTGATATGACCATTGAGTGAACAGCAGCTATTGAAGAACCCGCATATGCATCCTTGCTAATGGTATGGCCAAGATTGCTGTAGCCATCAAACCTAATACTTTTAAGACTTCTGCGGCTGGTGCTCTGTCCTTTGACACTAATGAACTGACATGCTGGCGAAGAAGAAAGACCCTCTTAATTGGTAGTCATAGAGTGGTGGTTGAAGTGTCTGCCCCTATAAAGAGGATATGCTGCGATGGCGACAAGGCAGATTTTTCTGAGTTGATTGTAATGCCTAAGTGATGGTAGAGTGTCAGAGTGTATTCCCTTGCCAGAATCAGTTGATGCCTGGTGGTGGAGGTAAGGAGCCAATCATCTAGGTATGGAAACACTTGGAATACTAGATGCCTCAGATGAGCCATGACCACTGCCATGCATTTGGTGAACACTCTGGGGGCTGTAGTGAGACCAAAGGGCAGGGCTCGAAACTGATAATGATTGGCTCCCAGCCGGAAATGCAGATGATCTCTGGATGGCCTGGCCATTTTTATGTGGTAGCACACATCAATGAGATCTATCAAGCACATCCAATTGTCTCTCCCTAAAAAAGGAACTATAGACTGTAGCGTGACCATCCAGAACTTCTCTTTCTTCACAAACTGGTTGAGTCTGCTGAGGTCCAAAATAGGTCTCCAGTCCCGTTTTCTTTGGAACCAAAAAGAATCTTGAATAAGTTCCGGATCCTATTTGGTCTGCTGGGACTGGCTGGATGACTTTTTTTTTTCTAGCAACTTGCGGACCTCTATAGTTGCTTGTTCCCTTGTAACTGGGTGGAACAACCAGGATTCTCCTTGGGGGCATGGATGGGGTGGAGAACGGTATGAAATACCCTCTGGAAATAATATCTTGTACCCAGCTGTCATTTGTTATATCTTGCCAGGCGTTTAGGTACAAAGATAAGTGACCCCCAACTGCCTCCAGAGCAGGACAGTCCGGTCTCCTTTCAGGAGCGCTGATAGGGTTGACCAGAGAAGTGATCTCATTACATGCAAAGATAAATGCAACCCTAGTGCTGAAAAAAGCTTTGCCAAACTTAACAGGGAACTCTGGTCCCTGATCAAATTTGCTAAAGTTAGATATTGAGGTAAAAATAGTCACTTACGCAAAAGATAATCACAAAACCCTCCTGTTAGTAACCTCAAAAATAATGTTCAAAACTAAACAGAACTAATAGTAAATGATATCACATAATCTAACCCTGAGGACAAGGGGATCTACCGACCCGTGTGGCCAATGAACTATCATTTGATCAGTTTTCATTATCCAGCTTATTAGTAAAGGTTTGGTGTTCATGTACATGCAGGGAAGTATTCCACCACATTCTGCACTCATTAGGCCAATCACCGAGCATAATGCCTCCTTCTGTGTGTACTATGCAAACACATGACAAAACTCAAGTGACCACAACACTTTCTCACTAAGAAAATCAAAGGCCTACATCACAAATGCTACAATGATCATTTCAAAGCTCTGTCCCTCTTCAGTATGTTACAGGCTACTGAGGGGTGACCTCTGCTTCACTTACACAGCCTCTACTGACCCACTTCTTTCAGATCTACTACACATCCACAAGTCCAATAGGGGAAGAAACACACTCTCAAGAGGTCTCGCTCTCTCCTGCAACTTAAACAGAGCATGCTTGAGGGACAGACATGTCTCACAGAGAATACTGCCTTTATGGAATCGTCTTTCTCTCCATGTAAAGCAAAGAATATCTCTTACTCTACTCTATTCATGCATATTCTGAATGAGTGGATACAAAAACACAAGTTCACCTCTGGATTGGCACCCTTGTCTCTTATGGAGAGGGATAACATGTGCGTGCCTCCCTGCCTCTGGGTTATCTGGACTCATAATATAAGAGGCTCTGGGTTAATTGCACTAAAAATACTAAGACTAGAAACTTCTAGTTAGGCTTCTGAAGTTCCACATGGATCACTAGTACCTACACACCTTTGAACCTTAAGTGTTTTTTAAAATTCAGCGATGACAAAAAAAATGCATTGGTTGTTGTCAAATTGGAACTACTTGCTTCCAGCTTAGAAAATTACAGATTACTTAAAGTTTAGGAAAAAGTCCATGTATACATAAAAGGTACCTAGATGTGGGCATGTTGCATAGGTACTGTTTAACCAAAATACACATTAACTAACTGAAAACGCAGCTAGGACATTCCCTACATTTCTTTTTTATCCATAAGAAAATCCTCAGACTGTTACTATGACAATATGAACTTAAGTCTGAGTAACTACAGGTTCATTAAACTCCAATGTTATATCTGGGTCTTGGATCTCTAGGTACTACAAAGAATAACTACACCATACTTGATAGAATGGGGGGACTAGTTTTACAGTATAATCGCAAAGGTTAATTAGATAATTCTCTCTCAAATTCCTATAGAGTGCGTTGCAATGTGTTATCATATCATTATAGTGTCTAATATTACTCTGTGAAATAGTTAATTATTACTTTGTTATTTATATTTATTTTTATTTTCTTTAATTTGTACAATGTTGAATGGGTTAGTCCCACTAGGTTACTGGCCCCTTTTCAGGTCATCACATGAGATGTTACTCACAATGACTAGGTAAAAATTTGGCTGGAATGCTAAGGAACTTCCTCTACTTATCATTATTGTGAGTGGGTATGATGCCCTACCCTCTTGGCCAGTAATCAAGGAACCTCAATTCTCACCACTGGCACCTGTGGGGAATGTTCACTAGGAGGAGAACTAGTACACACACAGTATCTCCAGATGCAGCTCTCTGCATCAAGCACAATTTCCCATAAGAGCACATAGGGAACACAGTCAATCTGGGGGCTGGTTTCTCACTCTTTCTCTAGATCCCCAATAAGACTCCCACTGGCACAGCTTTAGAGTGGAGTTCTTAGCCAGGGTTCCAAGTCAAGTCCTCCAACACTCTCTCTGTGCTTTGTTTCCATGCTGACGTAGCTGACACACACACACACACACAGAGGAAAGGCTGAAACAGGTTTACTAGCTATGCCCATTTTGCCCAGACTATAAGGTACTTATCACCGCTACCAGAACCCCTTATCAACTACTTTAAGGCCCTTAACAAAGGGCGCCCAATTTTACTGTGTAATATTAATATTAATACAAATGGTAGTTTGACCAAGATCGAGGCTATTAGGAGTGGCCCACACAGTGTCACCAAATAAATATGCATATACTCTCAAAAGTTAAATATCTCTACAAAGATCAGCCACAATGAAAGGTTCAAATATATTTAATAATAAATAATAAAAGAACAAGAAAATACTAAATATCTATTCATAGTGACATCAGAGTTCAAAATCAAAGGAAATATTTAAAATAACATTGTGTGCAGGATTATGAGGAAATATTCCAAAGAAGCCTACTTGGTGGAAATGAGTCAGCAAATGATGGATGTACAATTACAACCCTCCAGTTCGGAGGGTTACAGGAAGATTTACTTAAAGAAATGGTTGTGCAGAGTGAGCCCGAAAATAAAGGAGATGTTTCCTGGGGAAACATTACAGAGAAAATAAAAAAGGAGGTTGCACAGACAATCCTGAAAAATAGTGGTGAGACAGAAAAGAAAACATATGCAGGGAAAGTAAAAGAAGGCAAAAGGGGAGTAGCAGAAAAGAAGAAAAAGAAAAACAGAAGTACCTGGTAAGGATTCAAAGTAAAGAATTAAAAAAAAATGAAGAAGCATGAAGTGGGGGACAATTAAATAGCTCCTTTGGGTTTAAAAGCACATGAAGTAAGAGCACTTATTCTTAATAACAAAGAAACAGTTTGTGACATTTTATTTGACTGTTTTTCAATGGGAAATTTTATTGGAGAATATGACAAAAGAAAGACTGTAACCCATGGAATCTTTATGCGATTAAAGCATTTAACAGGGAAAAAAAAGATTACAGTAAAATTTTGAATAGAGGAAGAAAGACATACTTTGAAAGGATAACTGACAGTTTTATGCAAAGAAGTACTGGACATTGTAAAAGTTTATGACAAAATGGGTTTATGGACTGGTGGTGGCTAGGATTGTAATATTGTGTTAAAAGTAGAAAGAGAAAAATATATACATATGGCAAGTATGATAGATGTGGAGAGGAATAGGGGTGTTGTAAAATGCTGGGGAAAACACAAAACTTTTTTGTGAAAAAAAAGGATATTTGATAAGTAACTGTGACAAAAGAAAATGCTATATTTGTGGTAAAATGGGACACGATGCAAAAATATGAATTGAAATGTTATAAAAGTGACAAAATTAAGCACTCATGGATGGACTGCAAAAATGAAAATCAGAATAAGGAAAAAGAAAAAGAAAGAGAAGAAAATGAAGAACGATAATTGATTTTAGAAAGTAGAAAAATTAGATGAGAAAAAATAAGAAAGAGGACATAGAAGAAGGTTCTGAAATAAGTGAGGAAGAAGACAAACTGAGAGGTCGTAAAAAGGAAAATAAATTCTATTGGTAAAAGAGTAAAAGACAGAAAAAAAGACAGTTTAAAAGGATAAGTATAAAAAGAAAGGAAATGGATATAAAAGAACATCAGTAGCTACAGACTGGTGCTTGGTATAATGGTTAAGGTACAATGTTAAGTCACAAACCATCCAATAAATTCCACGGCTCTTTTATAACCTTGCGCTGTCGCAATAACCACAAAAACCGCAAGGTAAATCCAAATAAAATTCAGCAACAAATACCAAAAATAAGGAATCCTGGTGGAATAGGACACTGAAGAATAACTCCAAACTGATGCGAACTGAACAAGTGAATCAATGTCCTTTATTCCAAAGAACAACGATACAAAACAGTAAATGCACTTAAATAACAAAAATCATTCCAATAAGGTTAAGCGCTTTCACCCACTACAACTCGTGGGCTTCATCAGAACCTTTTGAATAAAATAACAAAATCCTTTTAAAAGAAAAAAGGTGCCAAAAGGAAACAGAAACTGATGTAACATCCTGCATAGCAAATACCGCCTCCTGCCCTTATACACCAATCATTAGATTTAAAATTGGCACCAGCAGGAAGCTGAAAAATACATCATTTCCTGTGTTCTGTCATATGCAATACTCCACCTCTTAAAGGCCTCACTACACTTTCTAATACTTCAATATATACAAAATCTATCAATGTAGTTCATGCAAAAAATTCATCAATAAAATTCATCACAATGACCATATTGTTGAAAACAACGCTCTGTTTTGCCTACATAAAAGCATATGCACTCACTGCATTTGGCAATATAAATTATCTTAGTCCTACAATTCCCATATTTGGGTTTAATAATTGTGTGAGTCTCAGTTTGGATTATCATTTTTTTATCTTCTAGGATATACTTACACTGGTTACAAGAACCACATTTATAGGTATGAATTAATTCATTTGATCTCCTATCCCTTTGCTTTTTCCTGGGAATCAATATATTTTTAATATTTTTACCCATTTTGTATGTGATTCTCGTTTTTTCCCCATTATTTGTATCAATTTAGGATCCTGAGAAATCAGGTACCAAAATTTGTTTACAAGATAAATAACTTTGTCAACTACTGGGCTATATAATAATATTAAGGATCTGTGATGACCGTTAGACTGACTTCCATCTCCTTTATCATCTTTAATCATATGTCCGGATTCAAATCCCTTTCCCAATAAAGGACAGTATTTCCTGTCCCTTTTTTGAATGACATGATTACCTATAGTAGATAAAAGTTTTTCAGGATAACCTCTCTCAACAAATAATTGCGTAATAAACTCAACTTCACTTGTCAATACCTTCATGTCAGATGTCATACGCGCAGCTCTGATAACTTGTCCTTTAAAAATATTATGTTTCATATTTAAAGGATAACAGCTGCTGTATTCCAAATAATCATTAGTAAAAGTATTTTTCCTATTTAGTTTTGATTGAAATGTTGAATCATGTTTATAAATATATGTATCCAAATATGGAATCCCCTCAGTATTATATGTATACATGACTTTCAGATATTCACTGGTGGTATTTAGATACTTTAAAAACTTGTCTAATTTTTCCACACTGTCATCCCATAAGATGTACATGTCATCCATAAACCTTGAATAATGTCTGACATTTTTGAAATATTCACATAGGAAAAGGTTGTATAGGTGAAGTGATTTTTAGGTTTTTGAGACATGGTTTATTACAGGTTTATTATAGGATTCTTGTTTATATATTTTAGATTTATTTTTATCATACAGTTTGTTCATTTTAAATATTTTAAATCAATATGAATATGGATGCTTGAGTATGGTCATTGTGATGAATTTTATTGATGAATTTTTTGCACGAACTACATTGATAGATTTTGTATATATTGAAGTATTAGTAAGTGTAGTGAGGCCTTTAAGGAGTGGAGTATTGCATATGACAGAACACAGGAAATGACGTATTTTTCAGATTCCTGTTGGTGCTAATTTTAAATCTAATGATTGGTGTATAAGGGCAGGGTGTGGTATTTGCTATACAGGATATTACATCAGTTTCTGCTTCCATTTGGCGCCTTTTTTCTTTTTTCTTTTAAAAGGATTTTGTTATTTTATTCAAAAGGTTCTGATGAAGCCCACGAGTTGTAGTGGGTGAAAGCGCTTAAACTTATTGGAATGATTTTTGTTATTTAAGTGCATTTACCATTTTGTATCGTTGTTCTTCTTTGGAATAAAGGACATTGATTCACTTGTTCAGTTCGCATCAGTTTGGAGTTATTCTTCAGTTTCCTATTCCACCAGGATTCCTTATTTTTGGTATTTGTTGCTGAATTTTATTTGGATTTACATTGCAGTTTTTGTGGTTATTTCGACAGTTCAAGGTTATAAAACAGCCGTGGCACTTGTTGGATGGTTTGTGACTTAATGTTGTAAGTTGTTTTCGTGATTTTTATAATGGTTAAGGTGTTTGAGTCACAGACACAAGGTCCAGTGTTTGATTCTCACCCTTTGGGAAGAAAATTGGTTAAGCTTACAATAGCCTATTAAGAAAGCTAGCTTACTAATTAGTCATGAATCTAAAGAAGAGGGAAAATAAAAATGGTAGAGTACTTTTTGTATATGCAAATAGTATTAAGAAGAATTTTGGAGCGGTGTAATACATGTGATGTAGATGTAATTACTTTAGAAGACACACTATTTTTAACAAATAAAGAAAGTTTACAAACAGAGAAACTATGAGGAGGAAAGATAATTTGGGAAATGAGACGTTCTGGAATAGCTATATTCTGTAAAAATACCCTAAAGTTATTAGATGTAACTTTAGCAAAAAATGGGAAGATTAACCATTTTAGATTTAAAATTGAAAAAACAATTGGGCAGGATTCACGAAGGCTTGCACGGAGTCTAAGAGTAGTGTAAGACTCCATGCAGCCTTCGCAATCCAGGAACAGCCCTAAATCCCGTGTAAGAGACCAGCTAAAATGTCTCTTACACGGAGTGGGCATGGATATGCTAATCGCCGAAAGGCATGCAAATGAGGTAGATTAGCGATCCAGGAAGCCCAAAGCAGCCTGTCTAAGAGCCGTTTTAGCTGCAGAAATGTACTCAGTTGACAACTGAGAACGTTTCTGCAAAAACACAATGGAGCCATGTCAGCTCCAAAGAAAGGGTGCATATGTGTCAGGCAGCATGCCAATGGCCAAATATGTGGCCATTGGCAAGGTACCCCGATGCAAATATACCCCGATGTTTAAACGCAGCGCAGCCCCGCGCAAACGGGCTGCGCTGTATAAAACATAGAAATGAAGGTTATAAACCCACAAATGTGGGTTTTATGCAATACATGGATTTACAATGCAGGGACCAGCAGACCAAAAACAACATGGCCACCGTTTAGTGGTTGCTAAGGGGGGAAGCTGAGTCTAAGACATGTAACTAAGCATTAGTAGGCAATCTGATGTAAATGAGTGTTAGGATACTGAATTCCACCGTCACATAGCAAATGAGCACATTCTGAGTAGTGTAAGAGATACATAAGGGGGAGGAATAGAGTAGGAGATAGGTGACATCACAGGGGGGAATGGCAGAAAGAAATGCAGTTCATTGGAGGTCAGTGTTACATGACAGATGTCAGACACATATCATGGAAAGAGGAGTGCCACAAGATAAGCATGGGAAAGTCAAGAAATGGAAGGTGTACACTGTTGCTTACACCAAAGTTTCTTGCTGGGCGTGCATGCGCACGTGTGCGCACCATGAAGCGCGAGTAGGGCAGTGTATGCGCGTGTAAGGCAGACTGAGCATGTGGGAGCCTATTGGCAGACTTGAAAGACTGTTTGCGCTGGTGTGCGCGCGTTTTAACCTGAATAAGCAGATTCTGAACCATGTAAGCCTGTGTGCGCGCGTGTAAGCCACTGTGAGCGTGTTTCTGCTGGTATGCGCGTTGCTCCCCCCTGAGGAAACAGAAAGGAAAAAGGAAGCAACAGAATTAGTAGGAAGCTAGCAGGGAATACTGCTGGAGCTAGCAGGTGAAAACAATTAGAAGCAGGCAATTACACAGGCAGAATAGTAGCTCAGCCAAGCACTTAAAACTCTGCAAACAGCAGTGCAGGATGTTTCTCTCAAGAGACACTGCAAGACAGGAGTAAGCTATTAGAAGTAAAAACTGAAAAAGCTGAACTCAGAGCAGAAATGCTAGGGGCTGCCATAGCTGTCATAAGGAGACATAGGCTACTTGCTGAGGGTGGTGACAATGCAAATGGTGCCAGACAACCCACAGTGAGGAGACTGAGAAAAGTGTACAGGCACAGGGTCACCTACCACGGGTTACATGAGCTGGAGATAGTAGAGTGCTACAGAGTGGACAGAGACCTCCTGCAGCAAATTGTCGAGCTGTGCAAGCCACGCCTCACACACAGAACCAACAGAGCGGAACCCATCCCAGTAGAAACCAAGGTATGTGTTGGCCTAAGAATACTAGCAACAGGTACCTTCCAGAGACCAACTGGTGATATGATGGGGATATCACAGGCATCAGCCTCCAGGGTACTGCGCCAGTTCCTGGATGCCATGTCAGCACATGTCGGTGATCATGTATATTTCCGCAATGCCCGTGAGGTATTGGCCAGCAATATGTGTCTCTTCCAGCAAATAGCGGAATACCCTGAGGTAGTGGGTGCAAGAGACTGCACGCACATATGCATCAAAGCACCAGCCGGTGAGCGGGGTAGGGCCTACATTAACCGCAAGGGCTTCCCCTCCATCAAATGCCAGGTCATGTGTGATGCCCAGGGCATAATAATGAATGTGTGTGCTGGCTGCCCTGGGAGCTACCATGATTCCCATATCTGGCATTTGACGCAGCTGTACCAGACATTTGCCAATGGGGACATCCCACATGGACACCTAGTGGGTGATGCAGGTTATGCACTGGAGCCGTGGCTGCTGACACCCATCAGAAACGCACACACACCTGAACAGGAACGCCATAATGAGGCACAAGCACAAACACGTAATGTAATAGAGCGTGTGTTTGGGCTGCTCAAGTCAAGGTTCCGGTGTCTGGACACATCTGGTGGAGCCTTGCAGTACTCACCAACTACATGTACCCAAATTGTCATGGTATGTGCTATGCTACATAATATGATCTTGCGAAAACAGCTGCAGCAGGACCAGCATAGGGCCGGCCCAAACAGCCCCCCACCATTGCCAAGGCCATCACAGGCAGAGCGTGACTCGGAGGAGGAACAACCTAAGCCTGCCCCAATAGGCAGAAGGAGGTGTGCCCTTTATGCCCTGGCCTTGGCAAAGAGGCAACGCATAGCACATACACTGGCTCAGTAGGAACCCTGGGAATGATACCCCTCTCTGACTCACTCATATAATAACAGGGATGCCTAAAATGACATAACCTGCTCTCAAACATGTACAGGGAGTGTAGTATGTGCATCCGACAGAGGCAGCCCTGCAGCACCACCTGAGACATGAATGCCATGTGTTAAGCAATGTAACAACATGTAGTATATGCACACTTGATGACCTTGACTAACATCCTACCCCCGCCAAGCATGATGCCACAATATGACGATGAGATGATCAATTGCAATAAATGGCTGAAGTATTGCAGTTAGTCAAAGGGGATCCAATGTGTGCCAGCCTGGGATGACATGCTGAGCATGACATGATGCTCCACCTGCTAGGAGTGGCATGCACCTATCAGTCCAGGCCTTATGGATACTGGCAAAGGCTGTTGCTACCCACAGTGTGCCCTGAATAGGTAAGGCTCAAAACACAAACCCACCTCCATAGGTATCACAAGGGATAAGAACCTAGATGTAATGCTACCCAATGCCAGAAGTCTAAACAGCAAGATGCATGCAGTCTAAACTCCCCCAGTATGGAGAATGCGATATCTGTCCTGTAACAGAAAACTGGGTCAAGGCTCACAACAGCACCCTAACACTACCAGGTTACACCTCATACTATGCTGTACAGCCTCAAAACATGGAACAAGCTACAAAAGGAGGGTGACTAGCAATAATTGTCAAGGATAACCACACCCCCATGTTGGTACCACAACAAGAAGCAGCATGGACTAGCCATGGTCAAGAAACAGTGGCTAAAACTGCCTCCCAGTTTATAGCCTGCTACAGACTACCATCCTAACACCAGGAACTGCACCTGGCCTGTGTTGGAATACATGAATATATCAAGCCCTCCAAACCACATTATATTGTGTGACTGAAAATACCCAGACATAGACTGGGAACATTAGACTAGCTCCAACACTGTAGGACAAAAGTTCCTAGAATCCATAAACCAAAATGCCCAGGAACAACGTACCACTCCCACAAGAGGGGTAACCATACTGGATGTGATAATCAGCAACATGGGTACTGGATGGCAAGATGAGAAGTGTATCCCTCACTGTTAAGACCAGACCATAGAGTAATCACACTGGATATACACATCCTGACCTCAGTCCCTGGCCAGAAAACCACAGTGAAAAACATGTGTAAAGCAAAAGTTGCACTCCTCCAAACTGATGTGGAATCCATTAAAGGCCCTGCGCAGGTGCAAAATATGGGCCACAACTTAGAACCTGTTATACAGGCATTCCATGAACACTGCCAGGAATGCTTGGATTATGCAATCCCAAATAAAACCAAGACACAATGCCATACACGCAGGCATCTGGCATGGTGGACTCCAGCCATTACCAAACCATGCAAGAGAATGAGGAAGCTACTACATGATACAGCAAACATAAAAAGGGAAGTAATCACTGATCAGTAGTATGGCAATAAAATATGTCCACACATACAATCCACTAAGGCCAGCTACAACAAGTTGAATCTGTAAATCTTGAGGCAATGTTACACCTGCCCCAAGTACACAGACAACCCTGAACTCCCCCCAAGAAATACAAATATATGTGAGAGATGCAACCAATTATCCAAACCGGAGGCTGAGCTCCCTCAACTCAGTACTGTCAAAACTAGTCAGGAGGAGAAGGTAACCACACACACCACAAGCCCAGTCCCACATAGACCTATCACAACTGCAAACCAAAGACATAAACACAGAAAAACATTCCCGGAGGCCCTAATTACAAACACACCACACCAACAGAGGCCTTCAAAGCAGACACCCAAGCAACCACAACCTCCAAACATAGCACATGCAACACATAGTACACAAAGCTGGTGTGCCAAACAGTCACAGGCCAGAAGGAGAAACAACATGCCTGATACAGATGTAATAGGTGACTCTATAGTCAGACACACTGCTGTCCTGCTCACCAGACTGAACAAGGGAAAGGGTACAGTAAGCTGCCTGTAGGCTGCTACAATATGCCACATAACACAAATACGCAGGTCACCCCAAAGCAAGTAGAAATATGATGCAGTCATTGTCCATGCTGGCGTGAATGACCTGAGATGTACCTCTCCGGACTACATGAAAAGAGACATAGATGAGCTCTCTGATTATGTAGTCCAAGCCGGTATGACACTGACCGTTTGCAGCATCCTACCCTCACCAAGAATGATGCCACAGTACAAACACAGAATGATCAGCTTTAACAAGTGGCACAATTACTGGTGTCATTCCAAGGGGATCCAATGTCTGTCTGCTTGGGATGTCATGCTTGACAAGCCACGCTGTTGTTCCAGGGATGACTTGCACCTGTTACCCCTGGGCGTCTGGATATTGGATAAGGCTTTTGCCACCTCCATAGAGCCTTTCGTAAGCAAGGCTGAAAAGACTAACCCACCACCCTAGAAAACATAAGTGGAAAGAAACATAAGGGTAATGCTGACCAATGCCAGACTTGTAAACCTCAATATGCATGCTCCTGAGGCCCTCCCCAGTATGGAGAACATTGATGTGCGTGCAGTGACAGAAACCTGCAGCAAGCCTCCTGACAGCACACCAGCACTACCAGGTTATACCTCATATCATGCGTTATGGCACCAAAACCTGGACCAAAACATAAAAGGAGGGGGAGTATCCATATTCAGCACATACACCCATACGTCCAGGTAACTGACAATGCACAAAGCATCGGAGACCACCCATGTGCAAATAACCATAGGCAAAACTGCTGTACAGTCTGTAGCATGCTACAGACCACACTCTCACACACAGGAACCCCACCCAGCCGTCCTGAAGACACTGGACAGTATGAATGTCTCACCAAATACCAAACAAGGTACTCACAAATTACCACATAGGTGGTAAACCATTATGTATGGAAGGAGTAATCAGGGACCTAGGGACACAAGTGGACAGTAACCTGTTATGTGACACTCACATTGCCAATGTGGCTAGGAAGACTGTCTATATTGGACACCGTATCATGAAAGGATTCACATCTACGTCAACAGAGGTCATTGTGCCCCTATACTGTTCTCTTATCAGACCCATAATCTAGTACAATGCCTCATGTGGGATGTACCTTACCCGACACCTGCAGCAGTTAGAAAGACCTCAAAGGTACCTCACCAAGAGGATAAAGGGTCTCAAATATATGTCATATGTTGCCTGGCTGTAGACACCCAGCTGAATGCAGTCACATACTGCCTACACAGAGGCATTGTATGCCTGTTGTACAAGGCCATGTCCAACACAGGAGTAATGGACATGCTCCACCCCAGAAAACCCAAAGCCATCGGAGCTGTGAGAGTGAGAGATGTCAACCTCAACACATAATGAAATAGGATGTGCTGGAGGGACAGATACATAACCCAGAGGTTCCCTACACCCTGGAACAGAATTCCACTCCATGTTAGGCAGAACCCCTCACTGACACTCTTCAACAGGAATCTTGCCAAGTGGATGGATGATTGTAGATGTACACTGGGGGTCTTCACTGTGTCACATCCAGACAGAGGCACAGAAAAGTAAATCATAAATGGCCATAATATTCACATAGCAAGGGGTGGCAAAAGCCACACACACTCTGGCTAGGCTTATAAATGCCCTAGGGTGGATAGCCTAGTATGAACCTATGAAGATACAAATTGTACAGGACACTAAGGATAATCACAAGGCTTTCTTAACTGATGGTAGGAACCTTGTTGGGAATTCATAGATATGCTCTGAATCACTCAAATATTACAAACATACCAAACACACACACATATTGCCAACATCCAACCTTACAGGTGCAGTGCAACCCCCCCCCCCCCAGACTGCAAAATATCTATCCCAGCAGACTGCTGGCCCCCTGACATTGCAGATGCTGAGGTAACAGCCAGCATCTACAAAGCAAAACACACAGCAGCAATGGTATGAGATGGTGTCCTGGGCTGAGTCCAACATAGACTCCAAGAAGAATGGAATGCCAAATCACACTACTGCTCAATGTCAGCCTTACCACAGGATATGTACCCAAAGAGCAGTGTACAACAACAGTGGTCCTTCTCAACAAAGGTGTTGCCTGAATAGATACTGCAAACTACCACCCCAGAATCCTGACAAGCTTGGTCTTCCCAGCTATGGAAAGGATCAGCATGTACCGCAGACATAAAGATATTGGGGACCTACTGACACCGGACCCTACACAGTGTGGCTTTCTTAAGTGCAGATCCTGCCCCATAAACATGTTTGACTCATTTGAAACAGTCATTAAGGTCATTGATGAGGGCAATGTGGTCCACACAGCGTAGCTGGACCTTGCAAAGTCTTCCATACAATACCCCACGTGTTCATTATAGATAAGCTCACCAGCTTAAATATAAACCCCTTTGTCAGTAGAGGGGTTGCAAACCAGACCAAGGACAGAACTGACATGGTCAAACATGCTGCAGCCATGTCAGACTACAAACCAGATATAACTGGCATCCCACAAGGCTTGGTCCTGGGACCTCCCTCATTTGGTATATATGTCCAATAGGTACAGGCCAACATGGAAGGACTGTGTCTGAACATGTTTGCAGAGGACTACAAACTGGCCACCATATCTGACCCTCCAGCTGACACAAGCATCCCACAAAAGGGCCATATAGAAACAGACAACTGGTGCCATAGCCATGTCAGCAAGCTAATTGCAGAAAAGTGTATAGTCAACCCCTGTGGATATACAGTAAGAGCCCACCAATTACCACATAGGTGTTAACCCATTAAGTACTTAACATATAATGAGAGACCTGGGGACACAAGTTGATAGATATCCTGCATTGGACAAGCATGTGGCTGTAGTGGTTACAGAAACATACCATATACCCACCTAATCATGAAGGTTGTCAGATCTAGATAAGGGGAGGTCATTGTGGCTCTGCAGTCATTAGAAATGGCCTAGGGCACATTGCTAGTGCTTGCCAATGTACACCTATGTTGTGGAATACACTACCAATGTTTGACAAACCTGGTTTAAGTAGTTCATATCTGAACATAATGCAACATTGGTCAGATGTGCACAACTGGCCCCTAACCAGGCTGTTGTGCTCACTATGAAAATGTAAAGCAGTGATAGGACTAAAGCCCAGGATACTGTCCACCACAATGAAAGTACTGAACCAGTACACTATACGGTACTACAGTGTTAGGTCAGTATGAAAGGATGTTGACAACTGTATGCAAAGTATCCCATGCAAACCCTGCAGGCACAGTATGATCCCTGTTGTGTTCAGACACAAAGCAGTTGGACAGTAACTACACAACATGACACACAACACACAACCATAAACGTGAGATATTGTTGAAGTTCACACTCATCCACAAATGTGGTGGGCTGCAGAGTTCAACATATGGAAAGCCCACAATGGGCATGCTCGCACACTTTGATAAATGAGACATATGTCAGACAAAATGCCATGGAAAGCCTGAACTGGGCATGCTCACACAGGCCAAATCTCAGTTTAGCAGTTGGCCACACATATCTGGTATTTGTACGTGTAATTCCAGGAACCAACCACATTACAACAATCTGCCCAGTGCACACAGTTAAATGACTACAGAGACATATGTGATATAGTGGATCCCTCTCATATTCAAACATCTTCCACAGATACACAAGTTGTTCATAGAAACAGGGAATGCTATGGCAATAAAGACCTGCAAACAGTCTATCAGCAACAAATATTGTGCATCTGACAATTAAACATATGGGTGTAGAGGTCAACACTAGGCTGTTTGCCCTAGGGAATGACAGCTTAGCCAGAGTGTGCTTGGTGTCTGCCTCCCCAGTACAGTAGGCTACAGTGCCACTGTAAAGTAGGTCACATAAGGCACCATGTGAGGCTAGTGTGCTGTGCCTCTGTCAAGCAGGGACACAGTGGAGATCCCAGGGGTTGAATTTGCTAAGCCACATCCATGTTGTTGGTGTGTGCTGGAAGAGGGTTGGTGAGGACCTCTAACAGTAAGTGGGCGTCAATAACAGACTGAGGGGAGCCTTATCTGCATTGTCTGGACAATTTCACTGTCAACACTTTGCCGTGATGATTATGAGGGACAGAAGTGTCGTGCCAGTACTGTTCAGAGATGTCCTCCCTCTGTGGGCTACTGCTCTGCAATGTATTAGCTCACTCCGACTGTTGGACAGCTCATATATGGCTGGTGTACACCTGACAGGTGTCCTGTTGTGCAGCAGTCATGGGTATATTTGGGATAGCATGATCAATGCAAACCTTCCACATGCTCATAGAATGCAATTGTCAAGGATTATGCAGAGTGGCCTGTATACTCCCCCAGCATGGGTCCTTTGAAGTCTTCCACCCCAGTCTTCACAAGTGTAAAGTCTGCTTTTGATAAATACACTTTGTGTGCAATGACAACCTTGCCTGTGGGTGGGGATGTGATATGGATGTCCAGGAAAAGGTGGGTATGGTCAGATATCAAAAATGGTGGTCTACCTCTTGAGTACCCATGTTGCAGATGGTCAGGTGCAATATGTATTCCCCCTTGTGGCTGTGGTGAGTGGTTCTGCCATAGCACATGGACTCACAAATTGTAGTGGCTGTAGGGTAATGTTGTAGAGACCTGAGTAGTTCCCACACACAATATACCTGTACCTGACATTAACAACTGGAATGGTGTATGCGAACACCTGCATATCTTGGCACTGTTCCCAGGGAAGCAAAGTGTGTGTCCTGGATGTGGGAGGGGTGGTCCGAACTGGTTGTGTTGTGTGTTACAGGTCCTGTGGTCACGAAGCATGGTATAGAACATAACCTGCCAGTGCGATGTGCATATCTGACCCTGAAGTAGGTGGCTGCAAATGCATATATATGCTATCCCCCACCTGACAGGTAGTACTAGATGTACATACCTCTGTAGAAATAATGATGTCAGCACCCTATAAATACTGCAGGTGCAGAACAGATGCCCAGTAATTCGGATAGTGCGCTCTACTAAAGCGTCTCCCTCAAGTGTCATAATATAGTTAGGTAGGGGTTTGAATCCTGCAAATGCTCAGTGTGTGTGTGTGTGTGTGTGTGTGTGTGTGTGGGTGAGCGGGGTTGGTGTGTGTGCAAGTCTGTGTGAGGGAAATGTCCCTTTTGGCAACTGGGAAAACACACTACAGGATGCACATTCCCCTTTCTAAACACTGATGATGTCAGCACCCTATAAGTACAGCAGGAGAAGGGAAACCTCCCAGTAATGCAAATAGCGTGCTCTGCTAATGTGTCCATCTCGCGTGTCATAACATAGTTAGGTAGGGGTTTGAATCCTGCAAATGCTCAGTGTGTGTGGAGGGGGGTTAGTGTGTGTGCAATTCTGTATGAAAGAAATGTCCCTTTTGGCAACTAGGAGAACACACTACAGGATGCACATTCCCCTTTCTAAACACTGATGATGTCAGCACCCTATAAGTACAGCAGGAGAAGGAAAACCTCCCAGTAATGCGAATAGTGCGCTCTGCTAATGCGTCCATCTTGTGTTCTGTAACATAGTTAAGTAGGGGTTTAAATCCTGCAAATGGCAAGTGTGTGTGTGGGGGGGGGGAGGTGAGGTGGAAGTAGGGTGTGTGCAATTACATGTGTGAGAGAACTGACCGTTTTGCCAACCTGTACAACACACCAGCTGGGGTGGAAGTAGGTTGTGTGCAATTACATGTGTGAGAGAACTGACCCTTTTGCCAACCAGTACAACACACCAGCTGCTGCATATTCCAATCTCTACACAGAGATGATGTCAGTACCCTACAAGTACAGCGGAAGAGGGCAAATCTCCAGTAATGCAAATAGCTATTTGGGGGGGGTGTGGAAGTAGGGTGTGTGCAATTACATGTGTGAGAGAACTGACCGTTTTGCCAACCTGTACAACACACCAGCTGGGGTGGAAGTAGGTTGTGTGCAATTACATGTGTGAGAGAACTGACCCTTTTGCCAACCAGTACAACACACCAGCTGCTGCATATTCCCATCTCTACACAGAGATGATGTCAGTACCCTACAAGTACAGCGGAAGAGGGCAAATCTCCAGTAATGCAAATAGCACACACTGCTACTGCGTCTCTCACTACTGTCATAGCACAGTTAGTTATGGCTTTGAATTCCACACATGCCATGTGTGTTTTTGTCACAAAGAATGCCCATGTGTGTGGGTTGTTGTTCACAATAATGCATGACATCGATTAAACCAGTAATGGCAATGGACACAGATGATGTATGTGTGTGCCAAATACACATATGTACCTGTGACCTTCAATAGTTCCCATGTCTGACGCCTGCCACATGTGAATACATGATATTTGCACGGGTGGAAGTAGGGTGTGTGCAATTACATGTGTGAGAGAACTGACCCTTTTGCCAACCAGTACAACACACCAACTGCTGCATATTCCAATCTCTACACAGAGATGATGTCAGCACCCTACAAGTACAGCGGAAGAGGGCAAATCTCCAGTAATGCAAATAGCACACTCTGCTACTGCGTCTCTCACTACTGTCATAGCACAGTTAGTTATGGCTTTGAATTCCACACATGCCATGTGTGTTTTTGTCACAAAGAATGCCCATGTGTGTGGGTTGTTGTTCACAATAATGCATGACATCGATTAAACCAGTAATGGCAATGGACACAGATGATGTATGTGTGTGCCAAATACACATATGTACCTGTGACCTTCAATAGTTTCCATGTCTGACGCCTGCCACATGTGAATACATGATATTTGCATGAGTGGAAGTAGGGTGTGTGCAATTACATGTGTGAGAGAACTGACCCTTTTGCCAACCAGTACAACACACCAGCTGCTGCATATTCCAATCTCTACACAGAGATGATGTCAGCACCCTACAAGTACAGCGGAAGAGGGCAAATCTCCAGTAATGCAAATAGCACACTCTGCTACTGCGTCTCTCACTACTGTCATAGCACAGTTAGTTATGGCTTTGAATTCCACACATGCCATGTGTGTTTTTGTCACAAAGAATGCCCATGTGTGTGGGTTGTTGTTCACAATAATGCAGGACATCGATTAAACCAGTAATGGCAATGGACACAGATGATGTATGTGTGTGCCAAATACACATATGTACCTGTGACCTTCAATAGTTCCCATGTCTGACGCCTGCCACATGTGAATACATGATATTTGCACTTGATAACATTATGACTGTGGTCTTCTGTGCGGGTGCTGCATGTGGTATGTGTATATACAGTGTGAGATGCATATGGTATCATCCTAGCAGCGAGGGATACACATCTGGTCTGGGGCATATAGTCTACATGTTGTTGGTGAACAGGTGCTGCATGTTTTCACCTGTTGTGGGAGTGGTAACAAGTTGTTCCATAGCAATGCAGTGACTACATGCTAGGAATCTTTCAGCTAGGGTGTTGTAGCTACAGTAATTCATCAGCATTCAGTAATACGTCAGCATTCCTGGTGAGGGTATGATGCCAACCAAGGTCAGGGTGATACCAGCCTGTGCCACATGCTCAGAGCCCTTCCATGTTCCTTATCATGTAGTCCAGGGAGGTACATCACAGGTCAGCCATAGTGGCATGGACAATGACTGAGTCATATGTGTCCATGCCTCTGACTGACCTGTATGCTTGTGTTATGTGGTGGACCATAGTGCCCCACGGGCATATCACTGTGACCTTCACCTTGTCCAGCCTGGTGAGCGGGACCTCACTGTACTGGACAATAAAGGTACCTAACACAACTGTAGCAGGTGTGTTGTCTAGCCGTACAGGCTGTGACTGTTTGGCACACAGGATTTGTGTTGCACGTGCTGTGTTCCGGCTTAACGTATGCCTGTGTGCCAGCTGCAGAGGTGTCTGCTGCTCAGGCAGGATGCTATTCTGAGGCTCCACGAATGGCCCAGTGTGTTCACATGTTTGGATTGCCATCAGTGTAGGTCTACATCAGACTGGTATTGTAGTCACTGTGGTATTTCATGCCACCTGACAGGTTATGCCAGTACTGGGTTCAGAGTGCTTAGTCCCCAGTTTGGCTATGTGGTTGCATCTCATACATGTGTTGTACGTCCATGTGTAGGGGAGAGGGTTGACTGTGTACATGTGGCAGCTGTGACATTGCCACATGACCCACATATTCCACAACTGTACCATAGACGTGACTGACAAGTGACCTTTGCACATGCTACCATAGTATTGTGATTGCCATGGTGAGTAACAGCACATAGGGCCAATGGGGAACAAGGTACATAGGTTCATAGGTTCATAGGTTCATACTAGGCTATCTGCCCTAAGGCATTTATAAACCTAGCCAGAATGTGTTTGGCTTTCGCCACCCATTTTAAATTTATTTTGCTATGCCCTTTTTCGAGGTTAGTATACTGTGCCTCTGTCTAACAGTGACACAGAAGTGATACCCAGGGTAAACCTACGATCTCCCATCCACTCAAGATTCCTCTTGAAGAGAGTCAATGAGGGACTCTGCCTAACCTGGACTGGGATTTTATTCCAGATTGAACAGAGCCTCTGGGTTATGAATCTGTCCCTCCAGCATGTCCTATTTATTTCAGTGCTGAGGTTCAAGTCTCTTGAGCGTGTAGCTCGATGGGATTTGGATTGTCTGAGGTGCAGCATGTCCATTAATTCCGGGTTGGACATGGCTTTATACGTCAGGCACAGATCGCCTCTGAGTAGGCGGTATGCCACTGAGTAGAGGTGGAGTTTCTTTAACTGGGCAGCATACGGCATCTGTTTGAGCCCTTTGATCCTCTTGGTGAGGTACTTTTGGGGTCTTTCCAGTTGCTGCAGGTGTCTGGTAAGGTACATCCCAAAAGGGGCATTGTACTCAATTATGGGCCTGATGTGGGATGAGTAAAGAGGCACGATGACCTCCCCCGATCTAGATGTGAATCCCTTCATGATTAGGTGGGCTATATAAAATGTTTTTCTAACCACTTTGGCCACGTGGTTGTCAAATGAGAGATTGCTATCAACTTGGGTCCCCAGGTCCCTAATTACTTCTTCTGTACTTAATGGATTACCACCTATGTGGTAATTTGTGGGCACTTTGTTTTTGCCAAAGGGGATGACTATATACTTTATGGCATTTAGCTTGAGGCCATGGCTCTGGCACCAGTTGTCTGTTTCTATGAGGCCCTTTTGGAGGATGCTTGTGTCGGCTGGAGAGTCAATTATGGCACCCAGTTTGCAGTCATCTGCAAACTTGGTCAGCCACAGTCCTTCCGTGTTGGCCTGTACCTCCGAGAAATATATACCGAACAAGAGAGGTCCCAGGACTGAGCCTTGTGGGACACCACTTGTAACTGGTTTGGAGTCTGACATGGCTCCAGCAATTCTAACCATGTGGGTTCTGTCCTTGAGCCAGTTTGCAATCCATCTAGTGACATAGGGGTTTATATTTAAGCTGGTGAGCTTATCTATAATGCCCGAGTGGGGTATTGTATCGAAGGATTTTGCGAGGTCCAGGTAGGCTGTGTGGACCACCTTCCCCTCGTCAATGGCCTTGGTGACTGTTTCAAAGAAATCAACCAGGTTTAAGAGGCAGGATCTGCCCTTAACAAAGCCGAACTGGGTAGGATCCAGTGTCTGTAGGTCCCCAATATCTTTATTTATGAGGTCCATGATGATCCTTTCCATAGCTTTGCAGACCAAGCTAGTCAGGCTTATGGGGCGATAGTTTCCAGGATCCGTTGAGGCACCACCTTTATGGAGATGGACCACTGTTGCTGTACGCCACTCTTTGGGCACATATCCTGTAGTAAGGCTGAGATTGAACAGTAGTGTTATGTTTGGGTTTAGCTCTTCTTGGAGTTCATGTAGGACACAGCCCGGGACACCGTCTGGTCCCATTGATGCTGTGTTTTCTGCTTTGGAGAGGGCGGCTCTTTCCTGAGCATCTGAGATGTCAGGGGGGCAGCAATCTGCTGGGATACAGATATTTGCCCTTTTGGTGTGGAGGGGGGGGAGAAGTTTGCACTGAACCTGTCAGCTAGGATGTTGGCAATGTCTGTGGGTTCGGTGTATTTTTTGTCATTTTGGACTAATTCTGAGCATTTTTCTCTCAAAGCTGGCCTTAGACAATTTTATGAGTGCCCGTAGTTTTTTGCTAATACTGATCAGTGATGCCTTCCCTTTTTGGGATATTGCTTTATCATTTAGTAGCTTCCTCCTTCTATTGTATAGTTTGTTTATGGCTGGGGTCCACCAAACAGGACGTCTGCCTTTGGAGGATTGGGTCTTGGTTTTATTTGGGATCACATGATCCATGCATTCCTGAAGGTGTTCATAGAATGCATTTATAAAGCATTCTGCGGTCTGGGCCATATTTTCCACAGGCCTGGGGGGCTTTGAAGGATTCCACCTCAGTTTTGAGGAGTGTGAAATTTGCTTTAGAGAAGTTTTTCACTGTGGTTTTCTGGGCAGGGGGTGAGGTCGGGATGTGAATATCCAGTGAGATTAGTTTACGGTTTGATCTTACCAGTGAGGGATATACTTCTGGTCTGGAGCATAGAGTCCCCATGTTGGTGATGATCAGGTCCAGTATGTTTTCTCCTCTTGTGGGAGTGATAACAAGTTGTTCCATAGCATTTGAGTTTATAAATTCTAGGAACTTTTGGGCTAGGGTGTTGGAGCTAGAGTAATGCTCCCAGTCTATGTTTGGGTAGTTGAAGTCACCCAATATAATGGTGTTTGGAGAGACCTTCATATTTTCCAGTGTTCTCAGGAAGGCCGAGTGGGGTTCCTGGGTTTGGGAGGGTGGTCTGTAGCAGGCTATAAACTGGAAGGCAGTTTTACCCACTGTTAGTTGCACATGGATAGTCTCTGATGCTTCGTGCTTTGCCACCAACCTGGAGGTGTGGGTATCTTTGATGAATATTGATACTCCCCTCCTTTTGTGGTTCGGTCCAAGTTTTGGGGCTGAAAAGCATGGTATGAGGTATAACCTGGTAGTGCTGGGGTGCTCTCGGGAGCCCTGAACCAGGTTTCTGTTACTGCACAGATATCAATGTTCTCCATGCTAAGGAGAGTTTCGAGTGCATGCATCTTGAGGTTTAGACTTCTGGCGTTGAGTAGCATTACTCTTAGTTTCTTATCCCTTGTGATACCTATGGAGGTGGGTTTGTCTTTTGAGCCTTGCCTAAAAAAGGCACTATGGGGGTAGCAAGAGCCTTTGCCAATATCCGAAAGCCCAGGGGTGACAGGTGCAAGCCGTCCCTAGCGAAGCAGGTGGTTCAACAGAAGGTGAGTATGTGAGGGTGTAGTGCCTGTCATTAGTTAGCACTGGCATATATGACTGCTCACGTGGACAAATGCCAGGTAAGTCATATGCAATGTGTCACAGGCAATGTACATGTGAACAGGACAAACAGTGATGTTCTGTCAAGTGAGACATGGACATAGATATAGTAAGCTATGCAGATGTCACTAGGAGTCCACAGAAGCTCTGTAACTCTGCATTGCAGGTGGGATCAGTGTTCCAGGGTAACTGCAAGCAAACATGCATGCAAACAAAGCTACAGTAAGCAGGGCTGCATGTAGTCCATTGTACAACAAACAAGCTGTACCACTTCCAGTAGGTAACAGTGCAAATATGCAGGCACTATACACATGTACATGGAAATACACAGGTCAGATGGCTAGGGTCCAGTCTCAGTGCACACAAGTGTACAGACCATGTACCGTCAGGATGTACAATAACTGGATGGAAACCCAGGTGCTCATACCTGCAGTAATACACATGTCAAATAACAGACACTGAGCCTTCACTCAATGGTTCCATACTTAGTAGGATGTATGCTACCTGGCCTGCCACCACAGTATCCCTGACATGTATGGGGACTCTCCCTCTTGTGACAGTTAGTTTTGTGTGTTGGGGCTGTCTAGCATGGTATGAGATGTGAGCTTGCAGTGCTAGGGTGCTCCTGTGTGTCCTGTACCAGTCGTGTAGTACTGCACACATATCAACATCCTCAAACATCCGCATTGCAGAGTCCAGTGTGGGCAACATGCCACTTGCAGTTTACATGTCCATCATTGCGTATCAATACTTTCATTACCTTATCCCCTGTGCTACCTATGTATGTAGCCTTCTGTTGACATCCTTACCACCAGTATGCCAACATGTGCAGATGATACACTATGGTACTTACCATGGGTGTAGACAACAGTACAAGACAATCATACCCTTACTGCATCAGGCATGCTGGGATATACCCACAATTATATCAGCACACAGTACTGTTAACAACATGATACTATTACTACATGTCTATGTAGTCACCCTGTGCATCAGCAACATGTTAACCTGTACCTGCACTGATGTTACAGATTGCAGGAGGTGGCACAGTTTCATCATATGCACAGGGTGTGAACTTGGTATGCCTGAGTCTGCCACTGATACCACCAATTGACATGTATGTGTATGTGTGTTGGTGAGGGGCAGCAGTACAAGGTGGGGCAATGTTGATGCAGTGTGTGCGTGTATGCAGTAGCCCTAGGTGTTGTCAATTCGCATGTGTGTATGGATGCACACAGTTCCACCGCATGGCTGCCATATACTGGTGTTTGTGGACAGCCACAGACTGTACCTGCCAGGTCATACAGATCAGTGTCTGTGGCCACGGACACAGTACCTGTGCCTTGCAGGGGTGCTACAGACCGTATCCGGTACCAATCCAGACTGGGTACTGTCATCAGAAGCAGGTGTTCATTGACTGGACACAGATCCCTGTCGGGCCTGTCCAGAGCCACGTGCACATGGTCTCCTGCGGCGGTCTGATGACAGCACAGACTCAGCATTGCAGGGGCTGCTGCTGGCACTATGGGGGTGGCCGCGGCCCTGTTGTCCGTGACGACTGCCAGCTGCTGCTGTTGCTGGCATACGCCCACGTTGACGCCTTCAACCATCCACCATTGCCCTGGCTCATGGACATGTAGTTGTGGAACCGGTCTAATATGTCCCCACAACGTCTGTCTATGACATCAGTGAAATTACGGATGGCAGCCGCAATGTCACGCATACTGTCAGTCATGGCTGTGCGACATGCTGTCAGCTCCCTCAGACCCTGTCTGGTGTACCGTTCCATACGTGACTGTGCCTGCATGACAGCCCGAAACATAGCTGAGGTTGTAAGACCTCTGTGGGCACGTTTGACAGGGGCAGTACGCCCACAGATGCTCCCACGAGAACCCCTGGACATCTGTCTGTGTGGTACCATCTCAGGGCCATGCCCATGGCTGCTGTGTGGGGAAGCATGTGCCACAGATACCACATTACCCTGGTCAATGCCCACTGTATCCTGTCCATCATCTAGGGACATTGGTGACAAAGGGTGTATTGGCAGGATAACTGTGCACATTGATGAGGTTGACAGCTGTGTACTGTCAATTGGCTGACCAATGACGGACCCTGGCATACCTTCCTGTGCCATTACACAGATGTCATCATTATCAGTACCCGTGGCACCTGATTCAGGTTCCCTGCTGCATGACACCAGAGCAGCACCAGAACCTGTGGGAGGGAAACAGGAAACACAGTTTACAATGTCTACACAATGTTTCCAGTGATGCACACATGCACACGTCTACACAATGTTACCAGTGATGCACACATGCACAGATGCACACATGCACTGGTGCACACATGCACAGGTGCACACATGCACACAGTTGCACACTTGCACACTACTCAGTATGCGAGATATCAACACACAGACACAGACACACCTGCATGCATACACAGAGCACTACTCAGTGAGCCTAATATTACTATTACTATCAAGACTATTAAAGGTATTGTTAATACACACTCACCAGCATGGATAGGCTGCATTGCTGTTACACTGGAGGGACCTGCAGAAGTGAGGAAATTAATGCCAGTGGGCACAACTGTGCCATTGTTACTGAGTATGATACAGGTCAGTAGTACAACAGTCGTCTTTCACAGGTCAGCTGCTGATATTGAGAATATCACACTTGCACATTAAATACTATGATGACAGCTACAAACCAAGGACACACCTCACACATGCATTAACTACCAGTGTACACAACAGTCAACTATACATATGGCATATTACCCGGACGCTCGTAGTCTTGCTGCTGCGTGGCTCCAGCCTCCATCATAATGCAGGTCTGCTGCTGTTGTTGTTGTTGGCGGGCTGGAGCCACAACACTTATGAGTAGTCCCTCCAGTCTGGTGAGTGGGGGATGTGTAGCCACTCCACCACCTGTGGCAACCTGTTGCCTGTGGATATCCGACGCACGCTGATAGACATTTCTGATTAAATCACTGCAGTGATGTCGTACCTGCTCATATGTCCTATTATGCGTGCCTATGTTATTTACCCGACGGACCAGGTCTTGCCACAGTGCAGCCCTCTCCTGCTGATTCTGGCTGGTGCGGGAAAAGAGTATTGCATAATCCCGCACCAGGCTCTGGTGTATCTCCTCATCCTCAGCTGCAGAGTACGCTGGATTGCGCTGGTGAGCCATGGTCCTGAAAAAGGAAATAACATGATATCAGCAAAATATGTCAGCAGAATTTGGCACACATACTACTCGACTGTTGTGATACAACATATCTCACATATATAGAATGTGTGTGTCTATTGGTGGATACACATGTAAATGGCCAGGTATCAGTGCTCAGCCAACAACTGTGCAACAGTACCTGGCACACTCCATACGACATAGTACCAAACCCCAGCAGTCAGAACACTGATTCAGGTTCAAAGCACCTCCTCACTCTGGGGGGTTGTATCGAGGTACTGTATGGGGTACATCATCAACTACTGTGAGCTGACCACAAACTAATTGCCCTGGATATACATATCCCACCTCCTCCACCAGCACAAACGACTACAGTGAATAACATTTCAAATGCAAACTTTACACTTCGTAACACTGACATGGTATCCTTTAAGCCCACTGGGCCAGTGGAAGACACAACCCACAATGCTGACCCCTTCACAAATTATTTCTACGGACATCTCCGAGAATGCATGGATCATGCAATCCCATATAAGACCAAGACACTCTCCACAAAGGGACAGCATCCTGTCTGGTGGACCCCAGCCATAGACAGATTGTATAACAAAAGATGGAAGCTACTGCAAGACAGAGCATAATTCCATAAAGGGAAGGCATGTCTGATCAGCACTGGTAAGGAGCTATTTTCTCTCATACAAACATCCATGGGCAACTTTGAGAGGGAAATCAACAGGGACACTACAGATAACCACAAGGCCTTCTTCAGTTATGTTAGCAACCTGGTCAGAAACCCTCCTATATGCTCATAGTTAGTACACAACAACAAATAATTCACTGAACCCACAGATATTGGCAACATTGTGGCAGACAGGTTCAGTGCAGGTTTCCCCCCTTCCTCTCCCCCAAAATAAGACATACTTATCCCAGCTGACTGTAACCTCCCTGTCATCACAGATGTCCAGGTGAGAGCCGCCCTCAGAAAAGCAGAAAACACAACATGAATGGGACCTGATGGTATCCCCGGTTGCATGCTACATGAACTCCAAGAGGAGCTAAACACACATATAGAAGTGCTATGAAACACTAGCCTGACTACAGGATATGTACCTGTACACTGGCGTACAGCAGCAGTGGTTCCACTCCACGAAAGAGGCACCTCTACATACCAATACAATACAACACAATACAATACATTACAATACAATATGCTATTGTCCCTGGGACTACAGCAGCATACTGTTCTGCTACCCTGACCATTGTGACACATGTGATGTGATGGTACCTGCTCCTGTCAAACAGTTACACAGGGTGACGCATATGGCATATTACCTATCTGACTAACATTCAGCAGGGGTATGTGTGACATGTACTCATGGGGAGTCTTGCTTCTTAACTCTGTGCGCTTTATTGCAGGGTATGTCTTATCTGTGGGTAGGAACCTGTACCTCCGCCATGTGCTCAATACTGCAGTGTCACGGACGACACACAGCAGTCATTTAGGTTGTGGATGGTGTTAGTGTGGTTGTTGGACATCTGTCATGGGTGTGACTTAAGTATGTAAATCCAGGAGTGGTAACCTCTATGTGGGTAGTATGTGTGTACTCTGTGGTGTTGTCAGTCACCGTGCATTGGTAATTTGTTTGAGTGCATTGTCACAGTGTTGTACATGTCACTGTGTCCTTCTCCATATCTGTAGCTGTCATGTGAGGTACATACCGTGGCAGGCATTGTGTGGTGTGGAGGGGTACACTGACCTAAATGTCCTCTGCTGACACATACCATGTGCAGGTATTCCAGGAATAGTGTGCCACTGTGAATATCATTGGGGGGAATATTGTACACACTTATGACCCTGTTCACCCCTGACACATGCAGTGGTGGGCAGCCAGTCACATATCTGGTGGTTAATGGTGCAGGTGATTTGAAATGGGGTATGGTACTCCAGTTTTGACACTGGTATTCACTCCATGCCTTTGTCACCAGACACCTGTTTCAATACATCTGTACACATGTGCCTCACTCAGAATATATATACATCTCTCTCTCTCTCTCTATATATATATATATATATATATACACATATATACACACATATATATATATATATATATGTCTGTGTACATATACACATATATATATTGATGTACATATATTGCTATAGATATGGAGGGGGGTGTGTGACAGAGAGGGGGTGAGAGTGACAGAGGGGGTGGGACAGGGGGAGTGTGAGATCGTCATATACAGTCATACCTGTAGATAGTCAGATCTGTCTGTCTATGTATATGTATCTACATATATCTATATCTGTATGTGTGTATTACATATATATGTTTGTACATATTCTATCTATCTACATCTGTCTATGTATTCCTACATCCCTCTCTATGCATGTATACATATTATATATATATATATATATATATATATATATATATATATATATATACATACATATATTGACATACATATGTATCCATATGATAGATAGGTATATCAACATGTTTGTTTACAAAACTGTATACACACACTAACATACTGCTAAACATACATAACTGTGAAACCTACTTTGTACATTGCACTACAACCTACATTCAACCTACATTGATATGTGCACATAGATGCCCTCACATACATATGTATGTACAGCCTTCACTGATAGTTGCTGTATGTCCCCTGCCCTATGCACATCTTCATATACATATGGATACAGACCAATGACACATATGGAGGGTTCACAGTATGTAGACTTTTATAGTATTACTTTACATTACCTGTGTTTGACACAGCTGCTTGTGTTGCCATCTGGTTTCGTGTCCTGCTGCTCCACTTGCCAGTTGTCAGCTTTCAAGTGGTTGTTGCTGACTGGTTTTGTTTGTGTATGTTTATTTATTTATTTTTTTCTCTCTCTCCCTACCTCCACAGGGTGCAATGAAAGTATTGCATGTGTGGACTGGGAGTACAGCATGCTTTTGTAGGTATCTGCATATGTCCATGTGATGGCCTCTGCACCAGTTGTTAGCCAGCATTTGCTAAATGCATGCAGCCAGTTGTGTACTGATTGCAGTTCTCACTGTGATTTCAGGACAGTGCTATAAAAAGGTATGTGAGATAGGCGTAGCCCTTTCAGATTTTAAGGGCAGGGACCATGCTGGTATGCTGTGGACACTGTTCTGTGAGTGTAAAGGTTAGTATCGCTCTCATATTTCCGGCTGTGTTGTAGATTAACATTTCTCCATTCATTTCTCCAGTTTCCTGTACTAAGTGTGTATGTACACTGACACCTAAGACTACTACTACTATTAATGTGGGTGTGTGTGCCTTCCTGTGGAACATGTGGTGTAACTGGTGTATAGCAGTGGCTCTTGCACTTTGTTGCTATGGCATCAATATTTGCCCTTTACATTCACTACTTGTATGCCTGCTAGGTGTCTTGACTGTAGTGTGTTGCTGTGGCTTTCCTATTTTCCATGTACATTCACACCTTGGAAAGCTTGCTATATCTGCTAGGGTGCTACTGCATGCAGTGTGGTCTGGCCATGGTGTGGGCCTTGACATCTATTAGGGTATTTGAGTATGCTGCTGAGCAGGCCACAGAGACTCTCAGGTGCATCTTTTATCTGCCTCATGGAATGGTACATATCATTGGGGTACATCCATTAAATTGTCTGGTATTCTGCAGTTGTGACTGTGGGATAGCATGAGCATATGTATTACTACACTATTTCTGCCGTGCAAGTGGTGCATACTTTTATTACTTCGTAGTTACCATTGCATGTGTTGTAACACCTTTCTGCCTACTGTTTGTACATTTCACAGGGAGTCTGTGGGGCATCCCTGTAACTCAGTCACTGTTGCTATGTCTAGGCTATTAACTATTCAAATATGGCAGTGTCAGACCTCTCAAGTGTACAGATAGTTGTAGGTTGTCCACATTTTTGCCTCATATTTTGGTCAATATCTCATAAACAGCTTTTTCTGGCAAATCACTGTGGGCTCAAGTCAGACTATAGTGACAAACATTTAAGTTTCAGACTTCATACCCTTCCAAACATCCAACAAAATGCAGAACCTGTTACTCTCTGAACTGTCTAAGTTTGTTGTAGCATTATTTGGAATGTGTCCCTGTTTTTGGCCCTTTGCTCCACATTTTTTATTACTTAGTCCGGATGTGTTCCTGTAAGAGGTTGTGGGGTATGGGCAGTTATTATCCTGCTGTGAGTATGTGTGTGGCTTGCAAGGTGCTACAGTGACATTATTACCTACTAGCTACCAACTAGCATGACTGTTTCTGTTCACACACTACTATTCTAGAAATCCACTACATTTGACAGTAAATATACATGTGTACTACACATCCTATATTCCCTTTACATTCATTCCTACTATTACATGATATATTTATTGTAGCACAATGTTCTTATATAACAGTCATGGCTTAGTGGTAAGTCATGCAGACTACTGTTTGCAAAGTCCTGGGTTCGGGACTGACAGTGGGATTTTATTTTGCTTTTGAGCAGACTACAGGACCTGTCATTCAGAGTGACTAAGGCACTTTTAAGCAGTTGTAACTGGGTTAGCGCTAGTTTGCGCGGAGCTCCCGCATGCGCACTGGCATTCAGCTCCGCGCACACCTGCTTACAACTGCTTAAAAGTGCTTACTCTTGTGCACACCCGCGCTATTTTCTTTGAAAGAAATGAAAATGGGGAGACAGGAAAGTGGTGAAAAAGGGGTCACAAAGAGGGTAAGACAGTAGGGAAACAAGCTCGGGTTTTGCAGGAGGGATGTAGGTAAGACCCATAGCTGCCCATTTCTTCATCAGCAACAGCTGTGCATATGTTTCTAATTTGGTGTGACATTTGAAACCTTCCACCCCTGAGAGGTGTGAGGACAACAATAATACTTGTTGTACAGCCAATTGTAATTGACAGTTTCCATGTCCAGCAGACATGTGTGCGAAATGGGCAGCTATGTATGGGGCGTAATTTTTTTGTGGGTACAGAGTGCCCTTTTTTTTTCAGGTGAGAGTGGTATGTCAGGTACAGGAAGTCAGTATAGCTGTAGGTAGGTTGGGTAGGTCAACAGACAAGACGCATACAGGGGTGGTGTATGACACATGTGGGGGGTTACACAATTGACGGGGATGGATGTTTGGATATCTAGAGCCCATGAGCCCACAGATGGCACCAGTGGAACTGATATCCCCATCCATGGGCAGTTGCCACTGTGCCTTCACAGCCCAGGACGGGGCTGTGCTGGGGGCTGTGTAGGCCGGGCAGCAGGCACACCCGTTAGTTGTGCCACCTGTGCCTCAAGCTTGCGTAGGGGCCCAAGAACAGCTTCCCGGATCTCCCTACGCACCACAGTCTGGACATTACGGAGGGCGAGTGGATGTTCTCCTCCAGCCACACTTGTAGAGGGGGGACGAGCCCCATCCCCTGCAGCGCTTCCACCTGCAGGTGGCACAGGGCCACCGGAGGAGGGTCCGGCCTGGGCACTACTGCCAGGTGCACTCGCCAGCTGAGGTGGGAGAGGTGGGTCCGCTGGAACCCGCCTTCCCTGTCGTCCTATGTTTTGCATTATGTCATGACAGTTTGGGTTAGTAACTTACAATACCATTCACAATTAGTTGTAACAGCATGCATTAGCATTCCCATTAACCAAACACCCAAATATTCAAACCATTCAACAGCAAGCATAACACATGCATATTTTGAACAGCAATACACAGTCCAACAACATGCAGGGTTGATTGATGGCAACAGGTCATCAGGTTTGGATGTATGAAAAGGGCAGATGCATCAATGTACATGCAAATATGTATGAACCAACAGGACAAATGTCCAGGGGTGTTAATTGTGATTGCACATACCAATTTCACTTGGAATGGATTATATGTGGTTATAGGGTAGGGTGAAGAAAATTTAATTAACAACTTCAAATACTAATACATATGCTGTACATTTCTAATAGCTGCAGATATATACACACTACAGTTCTACCTACAGTTTCCTATGTGATAACTACTTCAAGTTGGTGATAGGAATGTTACTGCTACATCAATATACATTTTCATTTTTATTCATACACTTCATATCTGGCTCTGGTCAGCTACATCATCCTGCTACATTTGCTTTATATAGCTATAGACAACTGTGGATGTTTGGTATTTCAGACAAACATACTATCTGCATATTGCAGACTGAGAGCAACATATCCAGATTTTGGGATACACATTCCAGCTGCAGTAACATTTTCAACACATTTTGCAGTTTGGTTCTGCTTGTCACATTCATTTCATTCTGTACTGACTGCAGTATACTTTATTCAGGAGTTATTACTACTCTATTGGTGGATTCATAACTCTTTCTCACACTCTCTCACATGTTTTATTTTTACAATTCAGGATGGTACTCAATTCTAGGCTTTATTGACATGTTTTACCTGTAGTTATTACAATCCTTTCCAACAGTCTCACTTCTGTCATGTTTCTGTATTTCAACAGGGATATATTTCACATGTGTTTTACTCAGCTTCTGCAGCTGTACTTTTCAGCCTGCTGCAGGTTATGTACTATTATATTACAGGTGGGACATCTTTATTTCAGACTTTATTTCAGACTTTTTCATTTTTCTGTTTGGATTACAGACTGCAACACACTTTTGTAATCAAGCAATACTTGCAAACCCTCTTACACTGTTACTTGCACATTTTATTACTTAGTGACTATACTGCACTCTTTTGCTAACTGTCATACTTTTATATTTATTTACAGTTACAGGGAGAGGATTACTGACCTGCCTGCGCAACCGCACCAGCCTATCGCCATAGGCTCTACGGTTCGCAGAACGTACACCTGCAGCTGTAATATAAATAAAGTAATATTGGAATGATACATCTCCATAATATCAGCTAGGTTAATTTCTTACATAAATAATTAGATGTAACTTACTCAGTAGTGGGGCGTTGGGCATTTGCCAGGCCTCCTGGATCCAACAGTTCAGTTGGTCCTGCTTCCATCTCTTCAGGTCCGCATGGTGGTGACGGACCTGCTCACCAGTCCTTGGTATCCCTGTGGCACTGGTAAGATCATGAGCCAACCGATCCCACGCCTCAGCCCTATATGCTCCCCACAGGACCTGGCCCTGCATGAGTTGGGCCTCATGATTGTGGACAAGGAGCCAAACCATATATTTGGACTCCTCAATGCCCCACCTCTGTGCTCAAAAGCAACTACCCTCACCTACACCTGACATTCTGGCTGCAAGTTGGTTCTACAATCGGTTATGCTGTGTATTCCCGCCTATGGGGCTTATATATGCCGTTTTTCCCACACTTATCTGTGATTGGCCATTTTGGAATTGTATCAGCTTCACAAAACCTGCTTTGTCATGCTCCTCTTTCTATTCATTCCTATATATTTGCTATTACTGCATTTCTAAGTGCAGCTGTCATGGCTTAGAGGTTCAGTACCTTGACTATGGTGCATGGTATCCTGGGTTCGAACCTGGCCACTGCTTTTTATATTTTATGACTGTCTACACAGGCTAGGAGGTGTGTCTGTGTAAAGGAAGTTTTGTTACAGCTTGCTCAACGTTGCCCGTCGGTTAGCTTGTTGGCGCGTCGCGCAGCTTTGCGCAAATGGGTTACGCTGGTTTACGCTTCATTTGGCTGTCAGCACACATATTACGCTCAGCTCAGCTAGGGGCACACAGTTTCAGCATGTTAAACCACTGCTCACCTACGGGCCCTCATTTTGCACCTGTTAAACCACTGCTCACCTACGGGCACTCATTTGACACCTGTTAAACCACTGCTCACCTACGGGCAGATGCACTCAACTTGTTAAACTGTAGCTCAGCTATAGGCACATCTGGCATTTTTTATTATTTTGTTGTCTCACATTTCTTCAAAATAAATGGCCCATTTCATTACATTTTACATAAAATATAATTTTATATGTGTACATATATGTCAGGGACTTGTTTCGTGCTTATTTCACTAAGAATAAAAATTGATGTTGGGGGGCTCGAACCATGACTGCCTGCTCTTCGGCCGACGTCTCTACTGCTACGCTATTGCTTCTTGGTTTACTTTGCATATGTAGTTCTTATATGCTTTTCCACTGACTGCTAACTGTGGCTAAGCTACAGGCATGCCTGTGCAAACAAGCGCACTCATGGGCAAACATCTTTACAATTTAAAAAAATATATATAACATGTTCATTTATATATTTTATGTTCATAGTCTGTGGGGGCATGTGTTGTGTTTATTCACATTTACACAGCCTCTGTCATGGGGGTTTACTTTCGGGACTTTTACTCTTCGGGGGCGTGTCCGTTTGCAGGGCTCAGCCTACGGACACGCCCCATACTGTCTTCCACGGACCGTGTAAGCCTTAGGTGTGATTCAGCATGCCCTCATGCATACGCATGACATGCTGACGCCACACTGTTTAACTGGAGCCTCCGTGTAAGCCTTGTAACTCTTACACGGAGGCTTCGTGAATCCTGCCCAATTATATAGAACTATAATGTTATATGCTTATACTAACTGTAAAGGAAGGGAAAGCTTATTTCATCAGATTTTACACTGTGTAGTGATAAATATGATTATTATAATAACAAAAGACTGTAATTGTGATTTAAGGGGTGAGCGTAAAAAGAAAGGAAATGATACAAGAAAATGTTAGAAGTTATAAGATGTGGTAAATTAAAATTTTGTAACAAAAATCATGGATTTACATAAGGGGCATGCATAGAACTGAAATAGATTATTTTTTTATAATATCAAACAATTTAGTTGCAGAAGAAGGGGGGAGTTGAAACATGATTTTCTGATCATCTTGCAACATGGCTGAGATAAAGGAAAACAAAGAATATATATAAATAGGCAAATGAATAAAAGAGAACAAATAAGAAAACTTGGAAAGAAGAAGGAAACAGATTATTAATACAGTTATAGAAAGCTCATATTACTATGAGAGCATTTTAATAAAACTGGTCTGAATGGTGGATGATATTTAAGGAAAAATATAAAAATATACATATTTTTACAGTGGTAATATGATGTGAGAAAAGCAGAAAAAGAAAAATATAAAAGAACATATAATGATGTATTGAAATATTTAGAACATAATTATAGAACGTACTTTGACAAAGAAAAATAATTATATGAAAGAAATCAAGAAAAAATACAAGAATTGCTATATAAACAAAGATATTTTTATGAGGAAAAAGAGAAGCATTAAGTTACTTAAGCAGATTAGTAAAGGAGAATGGTAGTCTAATGAGAGAAATAAAAATGTAAAAAACAGCAGAAACGTCCAAGGCAGGAACGCACTCGACCACCACAACGCAACACTAATCACAAGTCACATAAGTCCTAAACAGTGTGCCACTCAACCAATGCCCCTAAGGCAAAACAGCATGCCCAACACACTAGTCACAGGTGACTTGATAGTGAGGCACACTGATGTCCCACTCACTAGGTTGAATAAGGAGAAAGTAAGTCAGCTGCCTGTCAGGCGCCAGGATCCCACACATAACGCACACACTCAGGTCCCTCAACAACAGGTACAGATATGACTTTTTCATTGTACATGTGGATGTGAATGACCTAAGATGTACTTCCCTGGACTACATGAAAAGAGGCATGGAGAAGCTCTTGGATTATGTAGCCCAGGCATGTATGACCCTAGCACTGAGCAGCATCCTACCATCACCCAAAATTATACCACAGTACAAGCAGAAAATGATTTCAACAACTGACTAAGTTTCTGGTGCCATTCTAAGGAGATCCACTATCTGTCTGCCTGGGATGACATGACTGACAGAGCTCAATGCTTTGCCAGAGGTGGCCTGCATCTGTCACCCCTGGGCTTCTGGACACTGGTCAAGGCTCTTACCAACCCTATAGTGCCTTTTCTAGGTGGTGTTCCAAAGATCAAATTACCAGTGTAACAGTTACAAACAAATGCAATCTGAGGGTTATGCTGCTCAATGCTGGAAGTCTAAATCTCAAAATGCACTCACTCGAAGCACTCCTTAAAATGGAGAACATTGACATTTGTGCTGTAACAGAGATCTGGTTCAAGACAGCAGAAAGCACCCCTGAACTACCAGGCTATAACTCATTCTACACATATTGGCCCCAGAACCTGGACTGAAGCTCTAAAGGTGGTGGTGTTTCCATATTCATAAAGGATGCGTACAGCTCCAGACTGGTAGCCCAACATAACTCATCTGAGATACTTCAGGTGCAGCTAACATTGGGTAAGACAACGATTCAGGTCGTAGCCTGCTATAGGTCCCCAACCATGTCCCAAGACTCACACTCCACATTCCTAAGCACCCTGGAGAATATTAGGGTCCAACCTAATACTCTCATACTGGGCAACTTCAAACTACTCCTTCATTAACTGTGAAAACTACTCATGTACCAATACATTTGCCCAATGCTTTCTGGAATTCATTAATTCCAATGCCTTGAACCAGCTCATTCTTACCCCCACTAGAGGTAGCAACATCCTTGACCTGGTCATTACAAACATGGGCAACCATTACTCTACAACAATAATCAACTCCTCCCTGGTTAGATCTGACCACAAACTAATCACATTGGAAATCCCCCCCTCCCCGCAAAGGTAACCACCATGAAAAACTTCTCCAAAGCTAACTTTGGGCTCCTAAAAACAGAGGTGGCTAACTTCGTGTCACCCATGCAAATGGAGAATAGTTGCAAGACCACTGAATCATACACCAATGCACTGTACAAACAGGTACACAAATGCATGGATCTCGCCATACCCAATAGAACCAAGACACTATCCTCAAAAAAAAAAGGAAGCCAATCTGGTGGTCCCCTGCCATAAACAAATTCTACAACAGAAGGAGGAAACTGATGTGGAATAAGGTGAAGTCCCAAGACTGGAAAAACTCCCTTATCAGCCTCAACAAAAGCCTCATCAAATCCTCTAAAGCTAGCTATGAAAACAGAATTACAGCAGATAGTAAAGACAACCACAAGGCCTTCCATACTTATGTAAAGAATCTCCATGGCAATACTCAGATTTGCTCTGAGCTACTGCACAATGGTACCTCCTATACCGAGCCAACAGATATTGCCAATATACTGGCTGACTCCCCCCCCCCAAAGGACCAATCACAATACCAGTGCATTCCCAGGCACCCAGTATTACTGTTGCACAGATTAAAACAGAACTGTCCAAGGCCAAGAATACAGCTTCTGTTGGTCCTGACAATATCCCTGGCTGTGTTCTACATGAATTACAGAGTGAACTGGCACGCACCTGTGTGCCCTGTTCAGTCACAGCTTCAACTCAGGCTTTGTCCCTAATGAATGGCGTACTGCTACAGTCATCCCTCTCAACAAGGGAGGAGCGACTACAAACCCGGGAACAATCGCCCCATTAGCCCGACGAGTCTGATATGCAAAGCTATGGAACGCATTATCATGGACCTAATAAACAAGGATATTGGGAATCTCCAAACTCTGGATCCTACACAGTCTGGTTTTGTGAAGGGTAGACCATGCCTACTCAGCTTGGTCAAAAGTCACCAGAGCTGTGGATGAAGACAAGGTGGTTCATACAGCCTACCTTGATCAGGCCAAAGCCTTTTATACCATTCTCCACTAAGGAATCATAGAAAAACTCACTAAGCTAGGCATCAACCCCTATATCACTAGGTGTGTTGCAAACCTGCTCACAGATAGAAACCACAGTGTGAAAGTAGCTGACTCCAAGTCAGACTGTCAACCCATCACGAGTGGAGTCCCACAGGGTTCGGTCCTGGGTCCTCTCCTGTTTGGTATCTACTTCTCTGAAGTCCAGGCCAACACGAAGGGACTCTGGCTGACAAAGTTCGCAGATGATTGCAGGTTGGGAGCTATTATTAACTCCCCAAGTGATGTTGACATCCTACAGAAAGGTCTCAATGAGACCAGACTGGTGTCAGAACCATGGCCTTAAGCTCAATGCCAAAAAATGTGTCATCATCCCCCTTGGGGAAAACCCAGTTCCTTTGAATTACCACATCGATGGTAGTCCACTGAACACAGAAGGCATTATAAGAGATCTACAAACACAGGTTGACAGCAAGCTCTCTTTTGACCACCACACTGCCACTGTGGTCAGAAAGTCCTTCTACTCTTCCCTTATTAGGCCAATCATTGAGTACAATTCCCCATTTGGCATGTACTTCACTAGACACCTGCAACAACTGGAGAGGCCGCAAAAGTACCTCACAAAGAGGATCCTAGGCCTTAAACACTCGTCCTATATGGACAGACTCAAAAAACTCCAACTATTCTCTGTCTCATATCACCTACTTAGAGGTGATATCTGCTTGACTTACAAAGCCATGTCTGACCTGGCTATGTTAGAAATGCTACATCTAAGGAAATCCCAATCCCTCCACACCACACGCTCCAGAGACCGAAACCTCATTACCACAATCAACAGAACATGCTGGAGGGACAGGTTCATAACCCAGAGACTGCCCATGCTATGGAATAGACTTCCCATACATGTCAAGCAGAGCACCTCACTGGCCCTTTTCAACAGAAATCTAGATGAGTGGATGGGAAATTGAAAATTCACCCTGGGGATCACTCCAGTGGCTCTACTTGACAGAGGCACTAGGAACTAAGGTCGGGTGGCACGATGCCAGGGTAATCCTATGAGTTAGGCTTGTTAAGGGTCCAGGGCCATTAGCCTAGTACACACCTATGAACCTACGAACCTAAAATGAGAGCTAAAAAGAACTAAGGAAAGGATTATGAATAGTGTAGTACAACATGTACAAAAATGTTTAAAGAAAAAAGGAGGTAGTGAAAAAACATGGAAAGTAAAAAAGTTAACAAAAAAGGAGAATAAAGAGTTAAAATGAGATTTCTTTAAATGAGCTAGATAAAGTATTAGGACAAGTAAATATACATTCGGCTGCAGGACCAGATGAAACAGTGTATGAAATGTATAAAAATTTAAGGGACTAGCAAAAAATATTTTTTAAAGAATTTGAATTAATGGTTAAATGAATTATGTAGTGGAATACTTAAATTCATATGGAGGAAGGAAGATAGAAGACTATTAAAAACTGGAGACCAATAGTATTGAATAATAATGATTATAAGATCTTTATGAAAATAATACAAAGGAGATTTGAAACTAAAATGGAAAATATTATGAATGATAGCATGTATAGTATAAAGGGAAAGGGTTGTCAAGAATTATTAATGACATAGAAATTGTGCATATTAACAGAAAAGAAGAAGCAAACTTTATTATAGGAAACCTTAATAAGGCATTTGACACAACTGGGCATGAAATCTTATGGGTAATAATGAAAGAATATCATATAAGTGAGAAAGTTAAGAAATTATTTATGTCATTGTATAGTAATAATAATGAAAAATACTTGTAAATGACTGGGTAAGCCAAGATATACATATGAAGAGTGGTGTAAGAAAGGAGTGTGCAATGAGCTGTAAACACTTTGCTATAGTTATAAATGTGATAGTATGTGAAATAAATTACAAAATGAAGGAAGTGGGCTATATAAAACCTGAACGGTAAGAATTCCAGTTCTCTTAACATATGCTGATGACATTATAATAACTGCAAAAAAACAAAATTTGGATCAAAGAAGGAATAATTTGCACAAATGGGTGGCTAGAGATGATAGAGATGGCTTTAAATAAAGAGAAAAGTAAATGTTTATATGAATTAGTAAATACTGGGGTATATACTTTAAAATGAATGAAATTTCTGTATTAGGTATAACATTTGGGAATAAAGATGTAAGTAGAATTCAAATAAAAAAAAACAATAGAAGAAATAAAACTAACAATTCTCTTCTAGAGAACATATAAATTATCATTCAAAAAAGACTTATTTGATAAAATCAGTACTGATGGGAAATATAGCATACTTAGCAAGTGTATTTACACTATCAACAATATTTGAAAGGGGATTATTGCAGATAATTTTTTCATTTATATGAGGTTCTAGATTAAACCCAGCAAAAAGAGGAGTTTTTATGTAAATAAATAAGGAGGTTTATAGTTAATTAACCCAGTGCTAAACATTGTTTCATTAAATTTGTACAAGTGTTAAAGTGGATAAATAAAAAGATGAGAGATCAGTAGTTAAACTGTATACATATAAGTATGATAAATTTGGGCGCATGGTAAAAAAAGAAAAAAGGGTGTATAAATGAAGAAATAAAACATTACCAAGAAAAAAATATATTTTTATGGAAAATAAAAATTGATGATATAGAAAAATATAGAAAAGTATGGCATAAAAAGGTAATGATAAAACATTACTATGTAAAACCTTGGAAAAATCTAACAAATAGAAAAATTAAAAGTATAAAACTAAGAAGTGAAGGGTGTAATCAAAAAGAAGAACGTGACGATTTTTTTTTGTGGAAACTAGTAATTGATAAACTTCCAGTGAAAGGAAATATGCATATAGAAAGAAAAGTGATAGAATATGTTTACATTGACAAGAAGAAGAGACTATGGAACTTGTGTTTTTGAAATGTAAAAGAGTAAAAATGTTATGGGAAAACAATGTAAAGAAGATTGTTGAAGATATAAAAAGTGATAAAATTTACATGGATATGATTAAATATGGATATTATAAGAATAGAAGTAAAGACTAAAAGAATAGATAAAAAGTAATTTTATGTTAAATTGGTTATACGTAATGAAAGAATAGATGAAATTATGTTTAATGGTAAATGGATTTTAGTAACAATAATAAGCAAAATCAGATGGTGGTTATGGAAAACGGAGTGGAGGTCTAATAGGGATGAAAATTTAGCATGATTGTAAAGGAAATTATGAATATGCGTAAACAGGTTTGTATATTTATATATTTGTACGTATGTAAATATTTGTAAAAATATAAATATTTTGTAAATAAGATTTATTTTTGTATATAAATATAAGACCCCCTACTCTTTTCTTTTCTGGTTGACTGTCAGGCTGGAGGGTTGCCGCTACATGGAATGGGAAGGTGCTACAGATATTGTTGACAGAAAGGATATTATTGTGCCTGAAAATAGTACAGTGACTGTTACTTGCTTAATGATGGGTGGCTTACCAGAGAGTAAACTTGAAAAAATGATAGAACAGACAGAATCAGATGACCAAGAAGCTGCTTCATGAAGTCAAATAATGGATAAATTAGACAACCAGGAAGAAGATGGGCTCAATTTGTCATCAGGAGGTCATAAAACTCTGTCCACTGACAAACCTTCTGTTTGGCAGTCAGGTACAAGTCAATAAGTAGAAGAGCAACTTAATGTTCTGTTAACAAACTGTCTCACCTATGCTGGCGTTATTAAGGCTGGAACAACAGGGATTTCAAAACCATCTTGAACGATTATCAAATTGCCTGTAGCATGGATATCTTCTGAAAAGTAACTACCATAAATAGACATCAGGTATGGGACAATCTAATTGTGCTTCTGGGAATTAATATAAGAGATGTTCATACTTTCATACATATAGGAAGATACTCATTTTGTGATATAACTTTAGAGAACTCTATGATTGTGGAACACTTATTAAATAAGTATGGATTAAAGAAGCTTTGCTCTCTTTAGCAGAGTATGATTTCATGGTTATAAGTATTGCTTCCAAAAGACACTTGAGCCTGCAGATCTAAAGAAATTGACATTAAATTGTATTTTGACCTTGTTATAAGATGGTTCATGACATTTCAAAAAGACTAGATGATAGACATCTGTGGACTGGAGGCTGGGATGTACTGATCACTTTGGGGGTTGGCACAAGGGTTAAGGTTAACCTTATAGACAGAAGGCATACAGTTTGATTCTCACATTTGAAGGGAAAATGGCTAGACTTAAAATGACCCACAAAGTTAGCTGGCCTAGTGCTTATTTACCTTACTTGCACTACCTATAATGAAAGAGGTGAGCTACAGCATATACTTAGTGTTACTACTATAAATGGTTATAAGGCCTATGTGCAGTACACAGGGCAGCCAAAGACTTTTTTATTTATTAATTTTTGACACTTGTTGTAGCATTTGATTAACAATTGTGACAAAATAAAGTTTCAATAATGTTAAGAGACTGGGCATTCCATTACAAACTTTGATACATACTGTAAAAAATTAAAAGCAATTGGTCATTTTGATTGCTCACAAATGACAGAAACTAAGGAACAGAAAAAAAATGTAGTGCGCCAAAAAAAAATTTGATTAGAAGAGATAAATTGTGCTTCTAATGCAAATGTAAGTATGAAAGTACTGGTCCATCAGCACATAAAAAACAAACCAAAACAAATCAAACCCACCCATATGGGGAGCTGTGACCCTACCTCCCAACTAAATATACCAACTCCAAGATTGCACTATAGTGGAGAAAAGGGCAAAGTTCACTACAGTAGACCAATGGTCTTATTTCCTGGAGTGAAACTGCAATATTCCAGGTGTTCAATATCATGACATTTCGGCAAAGTGGTCTCAACATTGTGAATTTCATGTAAGTGTTTTTTCGACACTATAAAGTAGATCCGACTATGTCATACTAGTACCTGTGGCCCAATGACCTGAGTGCATGTGTAATGTGGTGAACCCTGACCCCTGATAAGCAACTGACCATGACTTTCTCCTTACTCAGCCTGCTAAGAGGGACATCACTGTGTCTCACAATAGAGTCTCCAATGACCAAAATGTTGGATTGTGTGATGGCTTGCCTTATGGGCTTCAAAGTCCATGAGATGTAGCTGTATGTGTTGAAGCAGGTGTTATTTTTAAAGAGTGCATTCGGGGCTGATAAGGATATTTGTTATGTGTACTTCATCTAGGAGATCTTTAAGGTTTAGGAAGGTTACATTTAAGTGCCTCAGCATATGTGGGTCTATGTGTCTGCTTTGAATTGTGTGTGATGGGTGCAGTGTACTACAGACAACCTTATTGTCATTAGGAGTGCTTTTATGTGAGAGCTTTGTCTCCAGTGACAGTGTGTAAATATATCTCTCACATACCATATCAGTTTGTTTGAGAATTAACTGGTTGTCAGTAAACATGGGACAATTTCTACATTGCCTCAGGATGCCCATATTCACCAAGCTGGTAAGAGAGATAGTGTGAAAGTTCATATCCTTGGAAACCGACCCTTTTTATTGATTAGACAGTTGGAGTGAGAATATAAAGTATTGACAGGAGTATCCGGTCTGCAACTCTGGGGGGCAGTACTTGTCACTGCAACTTAGTTGTGATGTGTGCAACTAGGTATTTGAGAAATTTCAGTGGTGCTTTTACAGGAAAAATGTCATCAAGGTGTTTGTGAATATACAGGGCACTGCCAAACACTTGAAGGGAGACATAAGTAGATCTTGATGATTTATGGGTGACATATTTAGGCAGATATTCTGAAATTAGGTTAGACACCAGGAAATCAAGAAGTATTTACTGAAATTAAAGAATGATGAAAAGAGGAGAGTTGCCTGAATGGCTATTGCCTGGCTACTACGACTGCTGGTATCACCCAGCTTTACTCTGGTGGAATACAATGCTCATTTGCTTCTTTTCGCACCAGAAGCAAAACAGTATTACCAGTCCCAAGATAAGAAGCAGGCCACAGGTTCTTTGGTGATCCACAGTCTTGTCTCAGATGATGCAAGGGTCTGTAGGCTTGCTGTAGCCATTTTCTGGTAGATGCCTTGAATAGCAACTGGACCAGTCAGGAAAGCCAAACACAGATGCTCCCTGCCCAATCAGAAGCAGTCAGGAATTAATGCCCTCTGTTCCTTCTCTCACCAGGAGCAAAATATAAGCACAAATTCCAAGGTGGCACATATGAAGCAGTTATTAGGCTTAGTGGTAATCAGCAGGTTATTTTATTTATTTAATTTACATTCGATTACCGAGAAAGTCCAAGTCCTTTTTCAGCAGAGGCCTGGGGAGAAAAGCTCCACATTTCGTAAACATAACATTGAACTATAGGATGATGATATGTTGCAAGATACATATAAAATATACATGGTCACTAAATACATAACTTATACAACTATAGAAATTGCAATATGATACAAGAATGAGAGAACATATAGAACATATCTTATATTTAGTATGTCAGACAGATACAGAGCAATACAATATGTAAAATAATTACAGATAAAACAATAAGAATCACGAACAATAAGAATTTTACAAATCTTATTTAGTCTCAATCTCCAAAAAAATAATGTCCCTATGCTCCTTCTCTCACCAGAAGCAAAACAAAAGCAATAATCTCAAGGTGACCACTGAGAGGCATAATGGGGCTCTAAAGTAACTGGTGATTTTGGAATATATGTTACAGATCTTAAAGGTAAGACAGAAAATGGTTTATTATCTCAAGAGCCACAGTATGCGCTAAACAGTTAAGATATGAATGAGGGGATAGGTTCATAGGTTCACAGATTAGTACTAAGCTAACTGCCCTTGCGAGCCATTTTAAGCCTAGCCAATTATCCCTTGTGAGACTCAAACCCTGCACCTTGTGCTTGCAAGGCAGGTACCTTAACCATTAGGCCACCCTCTCAACCCTAGCCACTAATTTTAAAAGAGCAAGATAAATCTGAAGGGGGTGGGCACTTTGTATTCTGGCTCTATGGAATAGAGAGCGATGGCCAATAAATTTAAATAGATGAAAGGGAGTGACTTCATAAAATGATAATTTTGTGCTTACTCACAATAGCCAAATAAAGACGAGGGGGAGGAGTTATGTGGTCAAATCAAAATAAGGGCAAGCAACTAGAAAGACAGTTGAGTTTAAAAACACAACAGCAGCAGGGTGGCAGGATGGAGAAAAACAATTTCTGTGTAACTTACAAGATACACAGCTGTGATCTCTTTCCTAGTTTAAATATACAATTAAAAGCAAAATACAAGTAAAACACACTGTAAAGAATATAAATCACAATATACAAACCAGAGGAAGGCTGTCACATGGATTATACAACAGCCACATTGATTTTTCAAATAAGGTTTAATAATGTCATAAAAGAAGTAATATGTGACGGAGTATATGGGATGAAAGGAAAGGACACTAGAGGTACTTTGGTTACAGAAAAAGAAGTAATTGAGAAAACTGCATACCACCAAACTGAAGGTACATTGATTTCATGTGACATAAAAAAGACTTATAATAATATAGTTCATAATCAGGTATGGAATATTTTAAAGTAATATGATATTCTAGGTAAAATTATTATTATTCTTTTTTTTTTTAAGTTATTTATGAAAAGATAAATACAAAGCTATTATTAAATGGTTAAATGGTTGGTTAAGCAGAGAGACTGATGTTAAAAGTGGCATATGCCAGAGATGCCCAATGAGTTCAATATGTTGGTTTGCTAATAAATGCTTTTAAAGAAAACTACAAAGTGATGCTTGCTAAGATATGTTAAGGGATTTTATGTAAGGTGATGTGCATGTGAGTGAACATTAGGATATCTTCCTGTTTAACCAAGCTTGAGGTATACTTGTTGCTACTGTAGATCGAGACACCTCCACCTTTAGTCTCTGTCTGTGCGGCTGATGGTCTAAATGTGTAGAAGTCACTGTAGCCTTGCACTGCTGGAATACTTTCCGTGGTTTTAAACTGTGTCTCAGTAATGGCACAGATGTCTATATTTTCTGGAGAGAGGAGAGCTTATATGGTGTGGAGTTTCTTGTTAAGCCTCCTATCATTGAGCAATAACACCATTAGGTTCCTTTGGGTTTATTTGGTATGTTTGTCATTTTGTCACTGCCTAAAAAAAGTTCTAAAAGCGTGGATAAAATTTTAGCTAAAATCTAGATCCCCAGGGGGAGCAAGTGCAGGCCATCTTTGACAAAGCAATGTGGTCTGCTGACCATGTCCTCCCAGGCTGACAGATACTGAATCCACCAGGACTGACAACAGAAATAAAGTCAATTGTTAAAGTCAATCATTTTTTCTGCACTGCAACACTATCCTTGGTGAAGGTAAAATGCTGCTCATTGCAGGGCACATACCTGCCTGAGACACATATTCAGACAGAGCAACAATGTCTCTATTTATATATATGAATATATTTATTTATTACAGTCTGATGACCGGGATAGTTCACTGGGCCTGGAAGAGCCCGTTTTCAGTGGAGGCGGTTGGGAATGCAGGGGGTTAAAGAAGTGGACAGAGAGGGACAACTATTCATATAGCCCATGGAAGCATGTCTCAGGTCATTAACACCAACATGGACTATGATAGAATTATACTGCTACCTGTGCTGTAGTGACTTGAGTCCATGCATAATTTGGCAGATTCTGGTTCCAGATAAGCAACCATTATCTTCTCCTTGTTCAGTCTCATAAGTGGGGCATCTGTGTGTCATACCATGAAGTCCCCACATGACAAGCATCCTGGGTAATGTGTTGGCTTGCATTATGGGCTTTGCTGTTGCGACTCCACTGTGTGTAGGTGTATGTGTGGTGGTGTTTAGTGTTTCTTTGAGTGCTTTAAAGATTGCTGAGGATAAGGATTGCCATTGACAGGCTTAGGAGGTCTTTGAAGTTTATGAAGATTGCTTTGTAGTACCCCTGTTTCCACTCCCACACCTACAACAAGCATCAGATGCACCTGGAAACATGTAAGCTATTCAAGTAGGAGATATAGAAATATTTGTAATGGCATTTCCATCCATATATTTTATACTTCCTGCTTTTTGTACAATATCTAATTACGTAACATAGCTGTCTTCACTGCTCTAAGGAAAGCTATTTTTCAGGTCATACTCTCAATTCTCCTTCCAATGTATCCCATTAGTGTTACTTAGCTACTTAATCCCCTTATATAACAAGCTAATTAGGTGCCTTATCAAGACTACTACTACTACTAATCACAAACCAATCAACCCCCTCTTATGCCGATATAAGGAGCACAAAACACAAATAAAACTTGTAAAAAATAAATAAAGCACAAAGACCAGCTCACAGGAATGGACTACACTTTAATATGAGCGCTTTTGTCGGTGTAAAACCATCTGACTTCTTCAGATTAACTGAACACAAAACATCACTTCCTTTTATACAAAAAACATCACTTCCTTTTGTACAAAAAGGGGGAAGTGATGTTTTTTGTACAAAAGGAAGTGATGTTTTTTGTGTGATGTTTTATGTTCAGTTAATCTGAAGAAGTCAGATGGTTTGATGCCGACAAAAGCACTCATATTAAAGTGTAGTCCGTTCCTGTGAGCTGATATCCTAAGGCTAAATATTAAATTTTTTGGTGGCTAGACTCCTCCCCTCATAGCTCATTTTCTGCCCATTTCTGTCTTTAGTAGGATACAAGGTAAGTTTCTTGTTTCTGGGCTGTGTGAAAAATATAACATTTAGTTTTGTTGGGGGGGTTAATTAGACATCTGTTTGTAGTAGACCTCAGAAAAAGCTTCTCTGGATTTTGCCAATCTGTGTCTGCATATCCATCTGTGCTTTGTTTGAGGCATCAAATAATATATCATCTGCATACAATATTACATCTAAATGTAGTAGGTTACTGGTGAGATTGTTAATAAATACTGAGAAACGAAGAGGGCCTAGAACTGAATCTTGGAGGAGTGGCTCCGGTACTGAATATTCCCTTTTCAGAGTCGTGATTGTTGTCATAAACTTAGAAGGTTCTGTTGGGTAGGTAGCTTCAAAACCAGTTAATTGTGTTGCTACTGAAATTTAATTTTGTAAGTCTGTTGAGCAGTATTTCATGACTGACAGCCTCAAATGTCCTAGTCATTTATTTATTTATTGTTATTTTACATTTTTTGATGGGGAGGGGGTAGTCCAGCTGGGCACAAAAGGCCCTTTTTCAGTGGAGGCCTGGGGGTGAAATGATCCAAATATACAAATACAAAAATTATAAAAGTAAAATTAAAATCAGTAGGAATACAAATATAGTTAACAGCAGATGTACATTCAGTATAATGTTAACAATTTAGTATATCCTTTTAAACAAGTAGAGGAATATTGACAATTTGACACTCCATTAAGAATAAAATGTATACATTATCTGTCCTGACACATGTACAGCAGTCTAGGTGATAGTGTTGTTGCCTCACAAAAAGAAGATCTCCAGTTTGATTCTCGACTGGGGTGCCTTCTGTGTGGAGTCTTCCTACCCTCCCTGTGTTTGTGTGGGTTTCCCCTGGGTGCTCTGGTTTATTCCTACTTTCCAAAGACATGCAGCATGTGGATTGGATACTCTAAATTGGTCATAGGTGTGATTGTGCATGCATGTGTGTGGGATGGAAGAACAGCTCCAGCAGGGCTACCCTTGCCTCCAGATAATTGTCACTGTAGATATGACACCTCAATCCTATGTGCAAAAATGGGAAAAGGGGTTATGGATGGATGGATTATCTATCCTGAAGGATAACTATTTATTTATTTGTTTTACATTTATTTACCGCAAAAGTCCGACTGGATATATGTCCATTTTCAGTGGAGGCCCGAGGAGAAAAGCTCCAGAAAGCAGAGTACAAATACATTAGGAACAATAGAAACATTTAGAGATAAGTATACTATGCAGTTTTCAGTAGGATTACAAACATAGATACAACATAATTCCAAACACACACAGCACTGCTAGGTGTACAAATGAAGTATTCGACCAAAAAGCAAAGATAAATATTCCACAAAAAAAGGCCAATACTTCAACCATAGGCAAATACATCTCAGTGTCAGTCCATCCAGTTTAAAATGAAGTAAAACAAACTTTAATCTTCCATAGAGCACAGATAAACAAGGTTAGCGCTTTCATGGTTGTATCACACCGCTTCATGAAGTGGCCTTTTTTTGTGGAATAGATACAACATAGTAGGCAACATCAAAATCATGCGGTTTCATACATTGCAGTTGTTGTAGTAGTTAAACTGCAGATTATACAAAAGTTTAGTACGATGAAATATACGAGTGTTTTACGCAGGTTTTGCTTAGCTGGGAAAAAAATGGAAGAAGAAAAAAAAGAGGGACAGAACTGAATACGTAAAGTGGCTAAACTGTCAATATATTGAAAAAATTGTTTTGCAGAAAAATAGAAAAATTGGGGACAAGGTAAGAGGGGGCTGAGCAGATAGGGCTAGGGAGGTAATTATAGCTTAGGAGGATAAAGAGCCATGGACATAATGAGGAGTGTGACTGGGGTAGAGTGCTGCTCATCCTGGTTTTGAACAACTGCAGATTCAGTATGATTTGAGTTAATCACTAGGCTTGCCTTTGAATGTTTGCTGATTGTCAAGGTTCCTGAGGGGTGGAGGAAGGGAATTCCAGAGGTTAGCTATAGAGTTTGAGTATAATGAGATTCCTGCTGAGTTTTGGGATTTGGTGACAGTGAGGAAGAGTTGCTCTTTTGAGTGGACAGATTTAGTTGTTTGGTATAATTGGATTATTGCTTTTAATGATTTATATTTGTTTAACCCAGCCACTGGGGATGCACAAGCCAGTGCATTTTTTTGTACCGGTCCCAAGCCCGGATAAATAGGGAGGGTTGCATCAGGAAGGGCATCCGGCGTAAAAATTCTGCCACATAACTTATGGCGCGAAAATGTCATATTTCCATACCGGATTGGTCGAGGCCCGGGTTAACAACAACCTCCATCAGTACTGTTAGCCAACAGGGTGCTGGCGGAAATTGGGCTACTGTTGGCCAAAGGAGAAGAGGAGGAGGAAGGCATGCCCGAAGGCAGGAAGAGAGGAGGAAGGCATGCCCGAAGGCAGGAAGAGAGGAGGAAGGTTAGGAGTGTAGCAGTGAGGGTAGGAACTTTGAATGTTGGCAGTATGACTGGTATAGGAAGAGAGCTATCTGATATGATGGAGAGAAGGAAGGTTGATATATTGTGCGTGCAAGAGACCAGATGGAAGGGAAGTAAGGCCAGGTGTTTAGGAAACGGGTTCAAATTGTTCTATCATGGTGTGGATGGCAGGAGAAATGGGGTAGGAGTTATACTAAAGGAACAATATGCCAAGACTGTTTTAGACGTGAAGAGAGTGTCTGACAGAGTGATGTTTATGAAGCTCGAAATTGATGGTGTAATGATGAATGTTGTTAGTGCATATGCTCCACAAGTTGGGTGTGCGATGGATGAGAAAGAGAAATTTTGGAGTGAGTTGGATGAAGATGTGGTGAGTGTACCCAAGGGTGAGAGACTAGTGATTGGAGCGGACTTTAATGGGCATGTTGGTGAAGTGAACAGAGGGGAAGAGGAAGTGATGGGTAGGTATGGTGTTAAGGAGAGGAATGCAGAAGGTCAGATGATTGTGGATTTTGCGAAAAGGATGGACATGGCTGTGGTGAATACGTATTTTAAGAAGAGGGAGGAGCATAGGGTGGCATACAAGAGTGGAGGAAGATGCACACAGGTGGATTATATCCTATGTATGAGGGCCAGTCTGAAGGAGATTGGAGACTGTAAAGTGGTGGCAGGGGAAAGTGTAGTTAAGCAGCATAGAATGGTGGTCTGTAGGATGACATTGGTGATCAAGAAGAGGAGGAAGCGTGTGAAAGCAGTGCCAAGTATTAAATGGTGGAAGTTGAAAAAGGGTGATTGTGAAGTGGAGTTTAGGGAAGAGTTAAGACAGGCACTGGGAGGCAGTGGAGAGTTATCGAACAGCTGGGTAACTACAGCAGAACTAGTAAGGGAGACTGCTAGAAAGGTGCTTGGTGTGACATCTGGACAGAGGAAGGAGGACAAGGAGACCTGGTGGTGGAATGAGGAAGTACAGGAGAGTATACAGAGGAAGAGGCTGGCGAAGAAGAAGTGGGATTGTCAAAGAGATGAAGAAAGTAGACATGAGTATAAGGAGATGAGGTGCATGGCAAAGAGAGAGGAGGCGAAAGCTAAGGATAAGGCATTTGGAGAGTTGTATGAGAAGACTGGACACTAAAGAGGGAGAAAAGGACCTGTACCGATTGGCTAGACAGAGGGACAGAGCTGGGAAAGATGTGCAGCAAGTAAGGGTGATAAAGGATAGTGAGGGAAAGGTACTCACAAGAGAGGAGAGTGTGTTGAGTAGATGGAAAGAATATTTTGAGAGGCTGATGAATGAAGAGAATGAGAGAGAGAGAAGGTTGGATGATGTGGGGATAGTGAATCAGGAATTGAAACGGATTAGCAAGGAGGAAGTAAGGGCAGCTATGAAGAGGATGAAGAATGGAAAGGCTGTTGGCCCAGATGACATCCCAATGGAAGCATGGAGGTGCTTAGGAGAAATGGCAGTGGAATTTTTAACTAGATTGTTTAATGAAATTTTGGAAAGTCAGAGGATGCCTGAGGAGTGGAGAAAAAGTGTTTTGGTACCTATCTTTAAGAATAAGGGTGATATGCATAGCTGCAGTAACTACAGAGGGATAAAATTGATCAGTCACAGCTTGAAGTTATGGGAGAGAGTAGTAGAAGCTAGGTTAAGAAGAGAGGTGATGATTAGTGATCAGCAGTATGGTTTCATGCCAGGAAAGAGCACTACAGATGCGATGTTTGCTCTGACAGTGTTATTGGAGAAATACAGAGAAGGTCAGAAGGAGTTGCATTGTGTCTTTGTAGACTTGGAGAAAGCATATGACAGGGTGCCTAGAGAAGAGTTGTGGTATTGTATGAGGAAGTCGGGAGTGGCAGAGAAGTATGTAAGACTGGTACAGGATATGTATGAGGGTAGTGTGACAGTGGTGAGGACTGCAGTGAGAGTGACAGATCCATTTAAGGTGGGATTACATCAAGGATCAGCTCTGAGTCCTTTCTTATTTGCAGTGGTGATGGACAGGTTGACAGATGAGATCAGACAGGAGTCCCCGTGGACTATGATGTCTGCAGATGACATTGTGATCTGTAGTGTGAGTAGGAATCAGGTTGAGGAGTCTCAGGAGAGGTGGAGATGTGCTCTAGAGAGCAGAGGAATGAAGGTCAGCAGGGCTAAGACAGAATATATGTGCGTAAATGAGAGGGAGGGTAGAGGAATGGTGAGGATGCAGGGAGTAGAGTTGGTAAAGGTGGACGGGTTTAAGTACTTGGGATCAACAGTTCATGGTAATGGTGAATGTGGAAGAGAGGTGAAGAAGAGAGTACAGGCAGGGTGGAATGGGTGGAGAAGAGTGTCAGGAGTCATTTGTGAGAAACAGGTACCAGTAAGAGTGAAAGGGAAGGTCTACAAGACAGTAGTGAGACCAGCTATGTTATATGGGTTGGAGACAGTGGCATTGACAAAAAGGCAGGAGTCAGAACTGGATGTGGCAGAGTTAAAGATGTTAAGATTTGCACTCGGTGTGACCAGGATGGATAGGATTAGGAATCAGTATATTAGAGGGTCAGCTCATGTTGGACAGTTTGGAGACAAAGCAAGAGAGATGAGATTGCGTTGGTTTGGACATGTGCTGAGGAGGGATGATGGGTATATTGGGAAAAAGATGCTAAGGATGGAGCTGCCAGGTAAGAGGAAAAGAGGAAGGCCTAAGATAAGGTTTATGGACGTGGTGAGAGAGGACATGCAGGCAGTCGGTGTGACAGAGCAAGATGCAGAGGATAGGAAGAAATGGAAAGAGATGATCCGCTGTGGTGACCCCTAACGGGAAAAGCCGAAAGATGATGATGATGAATGACTTATATTTGTTTGGTTAATTTATTATACTATGTACTAATACTAGCTGATTGTAGTGGAGGTGGTGGGGGATTTTGGCCTGGTTTAAATGTTTAATGGCACTGTAGTGATGAATTCTGCACAGGCAGTTTGCTACAAAGTGTGCAATTTTATTTTAACATTGTCCCAGCTAGGTTTGTATAGTGGTACTAAGGTTGTCGAAAAGTGGGGAGGCCATGTTGTGTGTGAGATAAGATTATTGGTGTGTTGATATTGTAGTAATTGGGCATAGGTTCATAGGTTGGTACAAGGCTATCGGCCCTAGGGCCTATACAAGCCTAGCCAAACAATTCCCCGGATATTTCTTCCCACAATATTTATTTCCCTGGACCCCTGTCTAGCTGACGTGATCCCTGGGGTGAATTTCCTATCTCTCATCCAATCTTCAAGGTTCCTTTTGAAGAGGGCCAAGGAGGCGCTCTGCTTGACATGTATGGGCAGTCTATTCCAGAGTATGGGGAGTCTCTGGGTCAGGAACCTATCCTTCCAGCATGTTTTGTTCATTGTGATGACAAGGTTTAGATCCCTGGAGCATGTGGCTTTGAGGGATTGGGATTTCTATAAGTGGAGCATGTCCAACAGCTCAGGGTTTGACATGGCCTTGTATGTTAAGCAGACATTGCCTCTGAGTAGACGATATGCCACAGAGTATAGCTGGAGTTTTTTTAGATGGTCAGCATAGAGCATCTGCTTTAGACCTGTGATTCGTTTAGTGAGGTATTTCTGCGACCTTTCCAGCTGTTGCAGACATCTTGTGAGGTACACACCAAATGGGGCACTGTACTCTATTATGGGTCTAATGAGGGATGAGTACAGTGGGACAATGACCTCCTTTTTTCCTGGATGAAAAGCCCTTAGTGATGAGGTGTGCAACACAGAAGGATTTCCTGACTGTTGTGGCGATGTGGTTATAGAAGGTGAGACCACTGTCCACCTGTGTCCCTAAGTCTCTCATCACACTTTCGGTGTTTAGTGTACTGCCACCTATGTGGTAATTCATGGGTACATGGTTTTTCCCAAAGGGGATAACTATACATTTTTTGGCATTAAGCTTGAGCCCATGGCTCTGGCACCAAAAATCTGTTTCTGTAAGGCCCTTTTGTAGAATATCCATAGGTTAATAGGTTGGTACTAGGCTATCAACCCTAGGGCCTATACAAGCCTAGCCATAACAATTCCCTGGATATTTCTTCCCACAATATTTACTTCCCTGGACCTCTGTCTAGCAGGGTGACTGACATGAACCCCGGGGTGAATTTCCTATCTCCCATCCAATCGTCAAGGTTCCATTTCAAGAGGGCCAAGGAGGTACTCTGCTTGACATGTATGGCAGTCTATTCCAGAGTATGGGGAGTCTCTGGGTCAGGAACCTATCCCACTAGCATGTTTTGTTCATTCTGATGTCAAGGTTTAGATCCCTGGAGCATGTAGCTCTGAGGGATTGGGATTTCTTTAAGTGGAGCATGTCCAACAGCTCAGGGTTTCACATGGCCTTGTATGTTAAGCAGAGATCGCCTCTGTGTAGACGCTAAGCCACAGAGTATAGCTGGAGTTTTTTTCATATGGCATCTGCTTTAGGCCTGTGATTCTTTTAGTGAGGGATTTCTGCGGCCTTTCCAGTTGTTGCAGATGTCTTGTGAGGTACATACCAAACTGGGCATTATACTTTATAATGGGTCTAATGAGGATGTTTACAGTGGGATAATGACCTCCTTTTTTCTGGATGAAAAGCCCTTAGTAATGAGATGTGCCACATAGAAGGATTTCCTGACTGTTGTGGCAATGTAGTTATCGAAGGTGAGACCACTGTCCACCTGTGTCCCTAAGTCTCTCATCACACTTTCGATGTTTAGTGTACTGCCACCTATGTGGTAATTCATGGGTACAGATTTTTTTTTCCAAAGGGGATAGCTACACATTTCTTGGCATTAAGCTTGAGCCCATGGCTCTGGAACCAAGCATCTGTTTCTGTACGGCCCTTTTGTAGAATATCCACATCATTTGGGGATTCAGTAATGGCTCCCAGTTTGCAGTCATCTGCGATCTTTGTTAGCCAGAGTCCCTTAGTGTTGGCCTGTACTTCAGAGAAGTAGATGCCAAACAAGAGTGGCCCCAGGACTGAACCCTGAAGTACTCCACTTGTCACTTGTCTGGACCTGGATTTGGAGTCGACTACTTTTACAGTCTGGGTTCTCTCAGTAAGCCAGCTGGCAACCCATCGAGAGACATAAGGATTTATGCCCAGCTTAGTAAGTTTATCTATGACTCCAGAGTGGGAGATGATATCAAAGGCCTTGGCGAGGTCCAGATAGGATGTGTGGACCACCTTACCCTTGTCCACAGCTCAGGAGACTGATTCGAAGAAGTCAATCAGGTTCAGGAGACAAGATCCCCCTTTCACGAACCCAAACTGGGTGGGGTCCAGTGTTTGAATGTTGCCAATGTCTTTGTTTATAAGTTCCATGATAATGCGTTCCATGCCCTTGCAGATCAGGCTAGTCAGACTGATGGGACAGTAGTTCCCGTGATCCAAGGTGGATCCCCCCTTGTAGAGTGGGATAACTGTAGCTTTGCACCACTCAGTGGGCACAAAGCCTGAGATAAGGTTATGATTAAACATGACACTCAGGTAAGGTGCCAGTTCATTTTGTAGTTCATGTAGTACACAGACTGGGATGTTGTCTGGTCCCATGAATGCTGTAGATAGTGTGGTTTCTACCTGTGTGGCCGTATTGAGATGGACCCTTTAGGGGGTGAGAGGAAGGTGAAGTTGGCACTAGACCAATCTGCCAGGATATTGGCAATATCCTTGGGATCAGTATATTTAATGCCATTTTGTTGCAGCTCAGCGCAGATCTGAGCATTGCCATTTAGATTCTTGACATAACTATAGAATGCCTTGTGGTTGTCTTTGGAATTTTTGGCAATTTTATTTTCGTAACTAGCTTTTCAGGATTTTATGAGGGATCTCAGCTTCTTACTGAGGCTGGTATGGGAGGTTTTTGCATCCTGGGATTTTTCTCTTTTCTGCAACAGTTTATTCCTTCTGTTGTATAGTTTGTTTATAGCAGGGGACCACCAGATTGGCTTCCTTTTTTTGGGGGAGAGCATCTTGGTTCTATTTGGGATGGCATGATTCATGCACGAGTGGATGTGCTTGTACAGTGCCTTAGTGTAGGATTCAGCAGTTGAACTTTCAGATCCCATCTGCATGGGTGTCATGAAGTTTGTCACTTCTGACTTGAGTAGCATGAAGTTGGCTTTGGAGAAGTTTTTTACGGAGGTTTCCTTACTAGGGGGTGGGGGTGGGATGTGGATGTCAAGGGTGATTTGCTTATGGTCAGACCTGACCAATGAGGGGGTGACCACTGGTGTGGAGCATCTAGCTCCCATGTTGGTAATGACCAGGTCTAGGATACTGGTGCCCATGGTGGGACAATGGATTAGTTGATCCAGGGCATTGGAATTTATGAATTCCAAGAACCGTTGGGGAAAGGTGTTGGTACCCGAGTAGTTTCCCAGTTAATGGCAGGTAGTTGAAATCCCCCAGTATTAAGGTGTTTGGTTGTATCTTAATATTTTCCAGTATGTTTATAAAGGTGTATTGAGAATCTGGGGCATGGTGGGGGATCTGTAGCAAACTACAATCTGGATTGCAGTCTTACCTAGTGTTAGTTGCACCTGGAGAATTTCAGATGCATTCTGTTGGGCAACTAGCCTGGAGGTGTGAATATCCTTGGTGAATAGGCACACTCCTCCACCTTTAGTGTTTTGGTCTTGGTTTGGTGGCCGAAAAGTGTGGTAAGAGTTGTAGCCTGGTATTGCAGGGGTGCTCTCTGGAGCCTTGAACCAGGTCTCAGTTATTGCACAGATATCGATGTTCTCCATTTTTAGGAGTGCCTCGAGAGAGTGCATTTTAAGGTTTAGACTTCTAGCATTGAATAGCATTACCTTCAGATTTTGCATGCTTGTATCTGTTACGGTGGTGGTTTTGTCCTTTGAACCTTGCCTAAAAAAGGCACTATAGAGGTGGCAAGAGCTTTAGCCAGTAACCTGAATCCCAGGGGTGACAGGTGCAGACCATCTTTGGCAAAGCATTGTGGTTTGTCGATCATGTCTTCCCAGGCAGACACTGGATCCCCTTTGAATGACACCAGAAGCTTAGCCAATTGTTGAAGTCAATCATTTTGTCCTTATTACAGTCAGATGACCAGGATAGTCCACTGGCCCTGGAAGAGCCCATTTTCAGTGGAGGCGGTTGGGAATGCAGGGGGTTAAAGAGGTGGACAGAGAGGGACAACTATTCATATAGCCCTATTGTCCTTATACTGTGGTATTATTCTGGGTGAAGGCAGGATGCTACTCAGGGCTAGGGTCATACCTGCCTGGGCCACATGATCCGAGAGCTCTTCCATGTCTCTTTTCATGTAGTCCAGAGAGGTACGTCTCAAGTCATTCACTCCAACATGAACAATGACAGAGGTGTATTTGTACTTGTTGTGGAGTGACTATGGTATATATCTTAATATTATATTAGATGCTGGTAATGTGATTCATAATAAGAAGCTTGTCAAGACCTAGTAATACGACATTTCATTTAGTACGATTTAGGGTAAGCCGCAGTGGTGCAGCGGTAGCATTGTTGCCTCACAGCAAGAGGTTCTCCTGTTCGATTCTTGGCTGGGGCGCCTTCTGTGTGAAGTCTGCATGTCCTCCCTGCGGTGCCGTTCGAAAGACATGCGTAGAATGGGCGTGCCTTCATTGAAGGTTGGGCATTGTGCTGGCACCTGCAAAAAAATCTACTGCCAATCATTAGCGGACCAGAGTTCCGCTGTGGTGATCCCTAACCGGGAAAAGCCGAAAGAAGAACATTTAGCATGGCTCATATTACTTTTGTTTCTTACAATCTGCATATGGATGTTCCACAGAAAATACTTGCAGTCCAATTTAAGGTTAAAATAATGATACCAGTATATGATATCAAAATCTGACCTTTCTTTAATAACAAACATGAGTCTAAAAACAGCACATTAAACACTAATGACACGTTATTAAGCTGGGTAGGTATGCATTTGTCTAGTGATCTGTACTGAATAGTACAAGAATGTCCAGTTCTGAAAAATCTGGAACTCAAACATATGGAATGAGTAACAAGCAATGCAGATGTTAATGGTAAAGAAGCATTTGTAAATGTTTTTTATTGATTTACATTTACTGAATATGAATATGTCAACAGTTGTTAGTGCAAAAACATATTTAAGACAAATAAGTATCATTTATCAAGCAGAGGAACAAAATACAGTAACACAAGTACTGAATGTGTATTGTCTATACATATGAAAAAACTTTACTAGATAATTAAATAGGCCTTAATTTATCTCAATTAAAAATCTTGCATGCACATGTTGTCATTTAGAAAATCTCCATGCTAAAGAAATGGAATTGTAGGATCACTGAAGCTAGGAAAATATGTAATACAGTGATCAAACAGCTTGAGAATTATAGCATACAATTAATGCAGGACAAAAGCTTAACTAAAGAGATGTGTCTTCTTAAAGCACAATTCGTCGGAGCCCTTTGTTATGACAAAAGCAAGATGCAAGCATTAAGAAAAAAAAAATAAATAAATAATATATATATATATATATATATATATATATATATATATATATATATATATATATAGCAGCAATATGGGGGGAACAAGTAGTAGAGGATCTTGGAAAGTCTGTAAGCAAAGTGCTTATGGCACAAAGCGCTGTCCATCAAACTGCAACGGTCTAGGCAGTGTTGTCCATACTACTCCTAACCTGTCAGGAAGAATCATGACCCACATGCTATGGACAACATTGCCTTTGCTTTGAAGATGTGTACATACCACATGCCAAACTGGAGCTGGGATAGATATATCACACTGTACTAAAGCTGCACTAGTGAGTACCAATGACAGTGACTTGTACGTATGTTTCTGGCAATGTGCTGTGCCATTGTTCATACAAGGTGAACTAGTCCTGTGCATGTTATACTCTTTGAATTGTCTTGACAGAAATGTTCTCCTACCACTGTGCAGTATTCATTATGAGGAGTCATATGTTCATAACACACCACTCAGGTAATGCATTATACTGTCTCCCGCACACTGTCCTATTAGGACAGTGTGCCTCCCTCACAATGTCCTAATAGGAAGCTTTGGTCTATACCAGTTTATGTCTTGACTTACAAGTGATGTTCTTGGTTTTGAATTTACATCAGTAACAGTAGGTATACACTCATGGGTGACTTCCCCTCCTTTACTTATTGTCAGCCAAAAGAAATAGAGAGAGGCCAAGAATATTCTTAGCCAGCCCATTCCCACAGGAAGAGGGTGTCCACCTGTGATGCTTGTAACCAAGCATAGATTAGTGACCAGAGATAGTAAAGAGCTGAGGGGTAGGCTTGAGTGGCTGGTAGCCAACTCACCTACCTTCTGAGAAGCCGTATGTTTTGTGTTATAAATACTGGTCTGTAATGGAGGATTGAAAACAGTATTAGTTTCTCGCAAACATGCATGTTTTGCAGAAGGGAAGGTGGATGTCATAATGTCATGGGCATGAGCAACCATAGGCATATGCTTATGTCATTGAACATCCTCTCTTTCCCTCAGAGAAGTAAGCGATATATAAAAAAATCAGTGGTTTAATGTAGATGATGTGGGCCAGCATGCTTTGATCTCTTTTTTCTCCCCATTAAGATGGTTGAGCACTCCTCCAGCTGTGGTTCCAGGTTGGCAGCTTTGAATGGTCTAGAGGAGATGAGGGGGAAGAAGAGGCAATGATCACCTGTAAATCATCATCTTGACCAAGGTGGCAAAAAATCAATTAAAAAATATATGCGTTAACATTATTCATTTGCAGGTGTTTTGCCAATATAACAGTTATTCATTGCAAAAATCAGAAGGAAAATAGCACATAAAGGTAAACGGATATGGATCACTGCAGAGAATGAGTATTAATTGCACATGCATTCATTCTTTTGCCTGTTACTTTTTAATCTTTGCTTGCCATTAGTAAGATTATTTTACAGGTACATAGTTTTTGCATTCTCTGCTTGGCTCTCTTGTTTAAGTTTACAAACAAAATAATAGCACTTTGTTTACAATAAACATGACACCTGCTTCGATTTTTGCAATTTACACTGTGCTGTTGTCTTTCTTTCTTTATTGTACATTGTTTAATGCCATCCTGTCCAATTGTGGTAATTTATTGTGTTGTTACTATTTTAATTATTATTGTATGTTCATTAGTCTTACTGTCATTCAAACTGTGAGTTCATTATTATGTCTTGCACGGGGACCAAAGCAACATCATTTCATTCAGCTTGCACTGCTGTGTATATCTGATAGACAATAAAGTTTACTTTGACTTTATTTTGGATAGAAGATATTTATGACTTTTTTGTTGAAAAGGATACAGTATGTCAGGCTAAATGGCTTTCCACTTGGGGTATTGTAGTCTCCACTGTTGTCATTGTCATTGCTTCTGCACAAACTTTTGAGAGAACAGAAATAAGTATGTATCATATGAAAAAATAAACAGGCATTTAACTTTTACATACTATACATATCCAGCTGTTCTCTTTACCGATTTTATAGAAAGTCCATCAAATAGATTTATAGTAACTAGCAGAAGCTGAGGTAACAGCTGCTGCCATTCAGATCTGAAATGTATCGTTTCTCCCAAGGTACTGACAGGTCAAATTAGCAGTAATAGTTATAGCTTGATACTAGGGACCAAAATCCCAGTGCATTTATTTATTTAGTTACATATTAGCTGCTTAACTATATGAATATTACAGATAAGTATTTAACTACTTTCACAGGTTAATATGCACTCAACTGCTTTCAGAAGTTAATCCAGGGGACACTACCTTCAAGGAAAGAGGGCACTTCTTGGGAAATATGCAAGACTGGCATCTATTACTTGCATTGTATTTTAACCCTCTGAGTATATTACTATAGCTCATACTTAAAACAAAGGATGATTCTTAATGGTCAAACTAGCATGCTCATTATGCACTTGGGCACTATTATATTAATGCAAATTTTAATTAGTACTTAAATAAGAAAAACAAACATCCAAGATTTCAAGAACTGTATTAATGAAGTTTGGCAGATATACTAAGAAACCAGAATGTAAAACAAGCAATAAAGTACTATCTGAAAATGAGAAGTAACTGTTACTCTGTTTTACTCAGAATAAATTATGTGGACTGGTAATTCATATGGCATTCTGCTGCTTACAGGTAGATCAGTGAAAAGTGCAGTACTCTGCGATATAAGAAATAAGCAACCTATGAAATATATTCATAGGGTCATAGGATGTTACTAAGCTAATGGCCCTGGGGCCCATACAAACCTAGCCAAGAGTTCATCCCCAAAAAGAAACCTCAGTCAGCACCTGTCACCCCTTTCAGTGAGGGGCACAGGTGGAACCCCTGGGATAAATTTGTGGTTTCTCATCCACTCATCAAGGTTGTGCTTGAAGAGGGTCAGCAAGGTACTCTGTTTGACATGTATGGGAAGTCTATTACATGGATGGGGCAGCCTCTAGGAGACAAATCTGTCTCTCCAGCAGGTTTTGTTGATATCAAATATTAGACTCAGGCCTTTAGAGTGAGTAATGCGTAGGGAGTTATGACTTAAGGATATGGAGCATCTCTACTAGGGCAGTGTCCAAGATTGCCTTGTAGATGAGACACAGATCACCTTGGGGCAATCTGTGTGATACCAAGTAGAGTAATAGTGATTTGAGCCTGTCTGCATTGGACAGGTGTTGGAGGCCATGGATTCTCTCTGCGAGATATTTCTGTGGCCTTTCCAGTTGGTGCAGATGTCTGGAGAGGTACATACCAAGCGGGATGTTATACTCAATTACTGACCTAATGAGAAAGGAGTACAGAGAGGTAATAACCTCCTTTTTTTCTGCATGCAATCCCTTTACTTGTGAGATGAACCAAGTAAAAGGCTTTTCTGACCACTGCTGCTACATGATGGTCAAATGTGAGATTATCAACCTGAGTACCTAGGTCTCTCACCGGTTTTGTGCTTAGGGGGTTGTCATTGATGTGGTAATCAGTAGGGGGCCGTGTTTTTGCCAAATGATACATTTGCATTTAGCTTGAAGCCATGACTTTGGCACCAGTCATTAGTTGCTGTCAGACCCTCTTCCAGTAAGTTAACATCATTTGGGGAGTCATTGGTAGCACCCAACTTACAGTCATCTGCAAACTTGGTCAGCCACAGGCCTTTTGTTTTTGCCTGGATCTCTGAGAAGTAGATACCAAACAGTAGGGGTCCCAGGATAGATCCCTGGGGAACTTCACTAGTGACAGGTCTGATATCGGAGGTTGAGGTGCCTATTTTGACCTTGTGGGTCCTATTGGTGAGCCAGGTGGCCACCCACCTGATAAGATAGGGATTTATGCCAAGTTGTGTTAGCTTTTTGATGATTCCTGAGTGAGGGATTGTGTCAAAGGCCTTGGCCAAATCAAGGTAAGCTGCATGTACTGACTTTCCCTCATCCAGGGCCTTGGTGAAAGTCTCAAAGAAGTCAATCAGGTTCAACAGGCAAGATCTGCCCTTGAAGAATCTGAACTGGGTGGGTTCAAGTGCTTGGAGATCGCCTATGTCCTTGTTTATGAGATCCATTATAATACGCTCTATTGCTTTATTTATTTTTTATTTTATCCATTTGCTGACTGTGTAGGCCTACTAGACACAACCATATTTTTTCAGAGGTGTCTTGGGAGTACTGTCTGGCTAAGTGACTTGCTCAGAATCACACAGTAGATAAATGACGGTAAAAGGAATCAACCCCTGTATGTACTCTGGGCATAGGAAGTAGCTCATTATTAGCTTAGAACGTAAAAAAAAGATCAGTGTTTTTAGGTTGTTAATGATTTGAAAGCACTATTTTCTACAGATGTTTATATTCAAATTAATGTGCAGAATTTCCATGCCTACTACCCAGCATTTCTTTGGGGCTAGAACCATATAAACAACAAAACGAGAGAGCCCACAAATAGTTTTCACTACATCAGACAAAAAAATAGAGCTCCAGAAATCCATACAACAGTGAACCAAATATTCAATAAACACTGCGGCAAAAGAAACAGAAAACAAAATAGAACTGTATTAAATTAACAAATAAATAATCTACACAGTGGGTACATTATAGCGACCTTTTCCTTCCTCAGGCTTAATTACCATGTAGTAAAAATGAGTATTCAAATATTCAATGTATAAGCAATATTATGTCTGAAATATAGCAAGTACATTATTTTGTGTTTCCAATAAATGTGTACTTTGTTTTTTTTACATCCTGTCTCTAATAGACATTTTGCAACAAAGTTTGTACTTTACTGAGTTTTCAATAAGTATTTTCTTCCAAGCTGTTGTACTATTTTTTCTCCCAAAAAACAAGGCTCAAAGAAACTCCAGCTCTACTCAGTGGCATACTGCCTGCTCAGAGGCGATCTGTGCCTGACGTATAAAGCCATGTCCAACCCGGAATTAATGGACATGCTGCACCTCAGAAAATCCAAATCCCATCGAGCTACGCGCTCGAGGGACTTAAACCTCAGCACTGAAATAAATAGGACATGTTGGAGGGACAGATTCATAACCCAGAGGCTCCCTTCACTCTGGAATAAAATCCCAGTCCAGGTTAGGCAGAGTCCCTCATTGACTCTCTTCAAGAGGAATCTTGATGAGTGGATGGGAGATTGTAGGTTTACCCCGGGTATCACTTCTGTGTCACTGTTAGACAGAGGTACAGTATACTAACTTCGAAAAAGGGCATAGCAAAATTCATTTAAAATGGGTGGCGAAAGCCAAACACACTCTGGATAGGCTTATAAATGCCCTAGGGCAGATAGCCTAGTATGAACCTATGAACCTATGAACCCCATAGCATCCATTGCTGAAACACATTAAAGCTTCTTAGCTGCCATTTAAAATATTCCGTTGGCATCTCTTTTGACTCCAGAAAGGAGAGTCAGTGTAAGTGACTTGATGAAAAAAAAGGAGGCAATCCTTCATCTGACAAGATTCCTGATATTTTCTGATTTAACATGGTGAGGCACAACAAGTGTGTTTATAACAGATTAGTATCTGCCTAGATACTCTCCGTTGCCACTTGTCCCACTACTGAGGTGCCCCCTTTTCCTCATGAGGGTGACATGGCCTATCTGTTATAACGAAGTCCCACCCGATATTGTAACTTCATAAAATGTTGTGTTATTCCAGTTGTCAGTGTCTGACAGCAACAATCTCACTGGCACAGTAGAATAACAGTGAGTTTTAAGCTGGTACTCATATGCATTCAGAGTCCATATTATGAAATAAAGCATCCTTAATGTAGTACACATTCATTTAATTGCAATACGGGTACCATGGAAAATCAAATCTCTGTGTTTATTTTAGGAACAAAATTAATTTAACTTCATTATTAAAGTTGCCAATGACAAACAGTACTCAAAACTCATAAATTTTATGTCAGTGTGATGCCAGATGGTTCAAAAGTGTTTGCTTGTGTCATGAATTAGGAAGTTCAAACACAAGGGATCCCTTTGGAACAAGCTATGTGAAGCCTGAGTGCCGAACACTTTCCCACACTACAATATCTCCCCTGCTTTCAAAGCAGAACAAAAGAAGTGTGCCTTGTTAAAATCCATGTTCGTAACACACTTTGAACTTTCTCTATGGCTGGCAGTAATCCTACTTCCAAAAGGCCATCTGGAGAGCAGTTATAAAGATATCCTGAACAAATCCCACTTATTCAATCTTTTCAGAACCTGAGAAAGTATTGTTCATATTTATTTGAATAAGTGCTTTAACGAAAGGCTCAAAAAGAGAGAGATATCTGGTTAGGAACAGATACAGTATTTTTTTAAACTAGATTTGCTAGTTTCAAAGAACAAACATAATACAAACTATATATTTTGCTTGTAAAGATCAAAATGAACTTTGTTTACTCTGAAGTAGGGAGTGTTGTGTCACAATAGCAAATGGATGACTCTGGATAAATTAGATTGGTGCATGGAGCATTTATTTATTGCCTTTGTTAATTATCAAAAAGCATACACTAAAGTGTATGTTTTTAGCAGAAGCTCAGGGAATAAAAAATAAATGACTTGTTTACATTTGTTAACCAGCTTAGTCCCACTAAGCAATGTATATATTCGGGGAATCCATACAGACCTGGAATAATTTGGCCAGGACATTGGTGAAACTCCCCTGATCTTTTTGGTAGTGTCATTGGGTCTTTTACATCTAGCTGAACTACAAATACGAAAAACAGAACCTCTGTTTGAAATATCATCTGCAGGATGCCACCTCAGGAGTGCAACCCCCACCTTATGTCCCATTAATCCAAGCAGCTAGTGAGCAGATAAAACCACAGCTTTAAGATATTTCCAGCATCAAAAGAAAATGATCTACTTGTTGTACAACTGATGTTGTAAGAGGAGCTTTAATTAACTTTTCATTTTAACTCCTTACGTTACTCATTTGTTAACCTGGTAAGTGAATTGTCTTTTCTCAAGACCATTTTCACTTTTTTTTTTTATTTTTCCAAATATTTTGGGTTTCTAATACCATGACAGGAATGGACCCCATTCCTAAGTCAAAGTATGATTACAGTTCATGAAATTAGTATTGTTTCAATCTTTGATGTCAGCCAGAAGTGATCTTCGCAGCACCCACAATGTGCCCAGTAATGACCCCTCCTGCAATTCATATGGAGTTACATGTATTGGTAACATATGTAAATACGACTGTAGATTCTTTTTATAAGACCCATTGCTCGTACTACTATTGGAGCTGTCCGGGTATCTTTCTTTCACATTGCTCTTGTTTCTGCCTGCAAATCCTGATATTTTATGACTTTGTCTCTCTCAGTACGCAAGACACTGTAGTCACTGGGTGTGGCAATTTCAGTGATCAGTCTATGGCATGGGCCACATGGAATGGAAGGATAAATGTAATTTCAAGTAGCCAATCAACTAGTTTGTTTTGGAGAGGAAACCAGGTAAATCCCTTGCAGACAAAGGGAAAACAAGCTCACTCCACAAAGACAGCAAGTGGGGCTGAGATCTTTACCACTGAGTCACCATTCTGCTCAACCAGCTAACAATATGAAACAAGTTCATGATTATAGACCGGATAAAGAAATATCATGTATAACGATTTAAGTTCAACAATTAAGCAGAAAGTGCAGTGCATAACTAGTAGTATAACTAAACCTGACAACTTATTAAAGCTACCACTGCTAAACTGATAGCAGATGTAAACAATCAAAAAGGAAGAAAACATTATCCTTTGTGGCAGGGCCAGAGTGTTACATTAGATTGCAAAGCTGTTTACTGTATGTATTTAGTAAATGTCGACAGGCCACACTAGGCTCAGAGAGCAGGGTATTACCTTCAGTTTCCATAACTCTGCTTTAATTCCACAGGTAAAATTTACAAGGTATAGTACCATAAATATTAGAAGACTGTTGTAGTCTCAGGCATTATCAGACTTCACCTTTAGCATATAGCTGGACTGCAGTTATAGAACAAATTTATAGAATGCCAGGAAGAAAGATTAGCAGAAATTGTAGCTGTAGGCCACTTGTGTTTATAATTATGTACAGGATGGAGACCAGGATGAAGTGGTGTCCTTCAGATGGACTTGAGAGGGGAATCACTGGCACATGTTAAATCATGGTACAGTCAGATAGTACGAAGCACTGGAAAGCAGTTACTTCTGCATTTATTCTCAGACTTGGAAAGACAATGAGATCTTCATCAACAGCATCTTCTAGAAAGGAGAATACAGCTCAAACTGTGTACCATGTCAGTGTTAGCCATGTGACAGTCAGGTGATTTGATCATGTTGGCTAATGTTGCCAAGAATGGTATGTGTACGTGCAGGTAATTAGGGGGTTGAGGACCTGGCCAATTCAACCCTAAACCAGGGACTCATGCTAACAGTGGGAGGGATCTATGTGCTTCTATTAGTCAGTGTGTGCCTCCCATAAAGCCAGATGCCCGGGGTTAATAAGCTGTTGGTAGGCTGGTGTCCAGTATTTCTAGCCTGGGTTACCTGGGAACCCAGAATAGCTCTATTGAGCAAATACTAGAAGTGAAACCAGCCTACCAAAATGAACTAAGGATTACTACACTCAACATAGGATCACTGACAGCATGCAGCTTGGAAGTGGATGACATTATTGTAAGGAGGAGACTGGACATCCTTTGTATCCAGGAGACAAGAGGAAAGGGCAATATACCAAAGCCACTTGGCTTGGGATCCAGACTTTACTACTCAGGGGGAGGACAGACTAAAAATGGTGTGGAAATGAATTGTGGAGAGGGAGAGGCTTCTGAAGACAATGAGGGGATGTCATCAGAATTAGTGATAGACTCATGTCAATCAGACACCAATGTAAAGACAGGGCAGTACTTATAATCTCAGCCTATACCCCACTGTAGGGTCGTGATGCAAATGAAAAGACTGCATTCAGGCAGCAGTTGCAGGACCTACTGGATAAAGCAGGGCAACATTAGCTGGCACTGATAATAGGGGACCTGGATGCTCATAATAGAACAGACATAACAGGATATGAGGACTGCCTGGTTCCACATGGGTGGGGCAACAAAAACAAAGAAGGAGAGGTCATTCTCAACCTCTGTCTAGCAAATGGTGTGGTGGCAGCAAACACATGGTTCAGCAGGAGAGACAGTCACAAGATCACACACAAGAGTGGCTAATATGTCACTCAGGTAAACTTAATCCGGGTAAGGAAAAGGCAACTGGGTAGAGTCAGAGATTGCAATATCAACCCCAGTGAACAGTCAGACCTCAGCATAAATCATTTGTGGCCACAATCAGCAGTGGTCAGAGAAGGCCTCTAAGGTCTACAGAAACTAGGCTGGAAGCTGACTGAAACAAAAGCACAGGAGTTCAAGGAAACATCCAGGTCTCTTGCACTTCAGGAAGAAGAAAATAGATTTAGTTGAAGAAGAATGGCAGAGTCTCAAAACAGCATGTGTGGAAACTATAAAACAGATATGTGGTATGACCAGTTATGGAAATAAAGTACATAAGGAAAGCTGGTGATGGAATGCAGAAGTCCAGGAAGTTATCCAAAAAAAAAAAAAAAAGAAACAGAAAGAAAGATAAAGAGTGCAGGAAATAGTGTAAACAGAACAGATGGCTCAGGCTAAGAAGGAATACTGGTTGGCAAACAAAGAAGCCAAGACAGCAGTTGCAATAGCAAAGAACAAGGCATCAGAAGCACTCTACCAGCTTCTGTAAAATGACTCAGCAGATGGCACAAGGAAACTTTACCAGACTGCAAGGCAAATAAACAAAGATAAGATAGTCATCAGACACCATTCATAATGGAAGCCACCAATAACCTGCTCACTAGTCCACAGGGCATCAAAGGCAGATAGGAGTACTTCCAGAAGCTTCTGAATGAAGAACACTCTATAGAAGCTGTACTACCCCATACAAATCCTACAATGAAAGAAGAAAAAGAACACGCCCTAGAAGAAGTAAGAACAGCAGTAAGGAAAATGGATTGATGGAAAGCAGCAGGCTCAGGTGAGGTTATGGCAGACATGATCAAGATGTTATGTGAGTTATGGGAAAATGGCCCCTGAGAGTACTCGGCAAAGAAAGCCATATTCCAAATGACTTTAAAATAATGATTCCAGTGCCAGTGTAAAAGAACAAAGAGTGCATTTTATTACTGTGAGCAGTACAGAGGTATCAAACTCGTGTCACACTGTAGGAAAAGAAAACTTTTATAGGTAAACTTACCGTAACAGTAGATCTTCGAATAATCACTGCTGCAGTACCCTTAGCTATATGGGTTATATCCTACCAAGGATACAACAGCCGACCATCATCCAGAGCTTCAGGGCACCTTCCACATGCCCAAATTGTCTGGCAGCTCAAGCTGACCTGACTGAAAGACAAGTTTGGCTGCCATGCCCTTCAGAGCTTTCCTGCCAACAGAGAGAGGGAGGCTGAACCCTGAAAGGGCAATGCTAGGAAGAACAAAAAATAAATAACCATGCCCTGGCATAAACAATGCACCAATAAAAACAAGGGGGCTGGAAGGGAGGGATCGGCTAATGTAGCAGTGATCATTCAAACATCTACTGTGATGGTAAATTTATTTCCACAATTGTACTATGTTCATTATATTGACAACTGTTGCAGTAGCCTTAGCTATATGGGTATATTACCCTAGTATACTAAACTTGGGAAAGGGGGGTGAAGGAAAAGAGTTCTGGATCCCCTAGAGAATGGTCCTTGCAAAGCCGTAAATAGACCTAGAGAAGGAAACAAGCTTATAGTGCTTTCTACAAGTATGTACAGAGGACCAAGTAGCAGATTCTAAAATACTTCTAGAATCCAACCCTTTCCAAAAGGCCATAGATGAAGCCAAGGCCCTGGTCAAGAGGGCCTTGACCCTGCCTGGAATAGTTTGTTGTGGAGAATATAACAAAAGGTAACACCCTTAGACATTCATTTTGGAAATTATCTGTTTTGACACAGGTCGTCCCTTCTTCTGGCCTTCACAAGAAGTGAACAATTGATCTGAAGATCTGAAAAAATTAGTTCTGTCAAGATAGTACCTGAGTTGTCTGTGGACATCAAAAATATGGACTATCATTTCTCCCTCATTTTTGGTTCCGGAAAGAAAACAGGGAGATGGATATTTTGGCTTAAAGTAAACTCAGATACCATATTAAAGGATTAGTTCTCAAAGTAACCTTGTCCCTGTGGAAAGTCAGATCGGTATGATTCACCATAAGAGCTTGCAACTCAAATACCCTTCTTGCAGAAGTCAGAGTAATCAGTAAAATTGATTTCCATATTAAGAACCTCAAGTCAGCCAGGTTAGCTGGCTCAAATGGAGCACGTTAGCTTCTCTGATTCAAAATTAGGATCCCAAAGAGGGGGTCACCAGTTTTCTTGGAGGCCTCTTATGCAAAACCCTTTCAAACACATTTTGACATGAGAATGCATTGAAAGAGGAGCATCCATGGGCAGACATGCTGAAATGGAAGATAAATGAGCCTTGAAAATGGAGTAAGAAAGGCTGTAGGATAGCAACTCACACAAATATTGAAAGATTAGAGAACAACAAGTGCTGAATGGTTGCTGGTTAAACTGATGGCACCAACTAGAAAATTTTCCATTTGCTAATATATGATTTTCTAGTAGCAGGCTTTCTTGCCTCCATTAACCTACTGCATGTCCTCAGTAAACAAGTGCCAAAAGGGAATTAAGTTCCCATCATCCAGGCAGTCAACTGATATTTTTTGTCAGGGTGTATCAAACATCCCTGTTCTTGTATGAATATATCCAGTTTGTAAGGAAGATTGTGTTGACTGCCACTGGCCATTTTCAAAAGAAGGGAGAAACACATTTGCTTGGGCCAGAGGGAAGTCACCACAATGATCTTGGGGGATTCCTTCTGAATCTTCAGAAGTAACCTAGATATTAGTGGAAAGGGTGGAAAAGCATACAGGAACATTCCTGTCCATGGAAAAGAAAAGTCATCTGTCATCCAAGCCTTAATGCATGCAGTCCTGGAGAAGAATCTTGCCAGCTGACTGTATAGAGAGAAGGCAAAGAGTTCTACTTGAGGCCCCCCCCCCCCACAGATGGCTCAATTCTTGTAAGACTCCCAATCTAGTTTTCATTCACAAGGTTCTGCCCTTTTCCTGCTCAGCTTGTCTACTACACAGTTTTCCTGTGACAGACATTAGGATGCCTGTAGAATGAAACTGTACTATGAAGCTATATCACAAGTTAACATATCTAGGCTGCAGAGGGGGGTATGACTTAGTTCCTGCTTGCTTGCTGATGTACCACGATTGTGTTATTGTCTGTAACAACTTGAAGAGGTCCTGGAGACCAGAGATGATTCAGAGAGGTGAGTGAGTGCCTTGATTAGGGCAAGCATATTTGTTTATATTTATATGCTTGCATCTATCCTTGGTGTCTGACACACCTCGCACTTTTAACCCTCCTGAAGCTGCTTGCCAAACAAACTCCAAGACATCTGTGGTGACTGACTGCTTTGGAATAGGGAGGGAGAAAGGGAGACTTTTATTTAAGGATATTTGCTGTCTCCGTCATGTGATTTCTCTTCTGATAAGCCCAGCACTAGGATTTGAAAAGACAAAGGATGTCGGTGCTGGGAACAAACAGACTTCAAATACCACTGTATGTTTCTCATGTGGAGTCTTGCCAGGAGGATCATGAGCATCATAGATACCATGAGACCTAAAATCCTGAGGTATTCCCTTACAGTGACCGAAGTCTGAGTAGAAAACCTTATAATAAATCTGGATATGCTTCTACTTTTCCTGTTGGAGAAAAGCTGTTTGAACTGTGGTATCTAGTCAACATCCCAGAAACACAATCCTATGAGAAGGGGTCAAAAAAGACTTTTGAATATTCTCCTGGAATCCCAGCTTGTGTAAGAGATCTCTCACGGAAGACAGAGGGATTCCTGACACTTTCAGAAGGACTCTGCATATATAAGCATGTCATCTAAATATGGAAAAATGTGGATACCCTGTAGCCTGCGGTGACTTATAACTGGATCTAGACACTTTGTGAACCCTTCTGGTGCAGTGGACAGTCCAACAGATAAGGTTCATAAATTCATAGGTAGGTACCAGGCTATCTGCCTGAAGGCATTTATAAGCCTAGCCAGAATGTGTTGGCTTTTGCCGCCCCCTTAGATTAGTTCCCTGTGCCTCTATCCAGCAGAGCCACTGAAGTGATCCCTGGGGTAAACTTTCTGTTTCCCATCCACTCGTCAAGGTTTCTCTTGAAGAGTGCTAGCGAGGAGCTCTGCCTAATGTAGATTGGAATCTTGTTCCAAAGCATGGGAAGTCTCTGGGCAGGAATCTATCCCTCCAGCACATCCTATCTATTGTTGTCATGAGGTTTAGATCCCTAGAGCATGTGGCTCGAGGGGATAAGGTTTTCTTTAGGTGGAGCATGTCCATCAATTCTGGGTTGGACATGGCCTTATAAGTCAGGCAGAGATCACATCTGAGCAGGTGGTATGCAACCAAGTACAGCTGGAGTTTCTACAGTCAAGCTGCATAGGGCATCTGTTTGAGGCCAGTGATCCTCTTGGTGAGGTACTTCTGTGGTCTTTCCAGCTGTTGCAGGTGTCTTGTAAGGTACATCCCAAATGGGGCATTGTACTCTATGATGGGTCTGATGAGTGATGAGTAGAGGGGCACAATGACCTCTTTTGATCTGGATGCAAACCCTTTTGTGATTAGGTGGGCCACATAGAAGGATTTTCTAACCACTTTGGCAATGTGATTATCAAAGGAGAGATTACTATCTACTTGGGCCCCCAGATTCCTTATTATGTTTTCCGTATTTTGGGGACTACCACCTATGTCGCAGTTTGTGGGCACTTTGTTATTTCCAAAGGGAATAACTATGCACTTTTTGGCATTTAGCTTGAGGCCATGATTTTGACACCAGGTATCCATCTCAGTGAGACCCTTTTGGAGGAAGTCTGTGTCAGCCAGTGAGTCAGTTATAGCCCCTAGTTTGCAGTCGTCTGCGAACTTGGTCAGCCATAGTCCTCCTGTGCTTGTCTGTACCTCTGAGAAGAAATATGCCAAACAGGAGGGGTCCTAGGACTGAGCCCTGAGGAACGCCACTTGTAACCAGTTTAGAGTCAGAACTAGCTCCTGCAACTCTCACCATGTGGGTTCTGCCCATGAGCCAATTGGCAACCCATCTTGTGACGTAGGGGTTTATGTTCAGGCTGGTGAGCTTGTCTATAATACAAGAATGAGGAATGGTGTTGAAGGCCTTTGCGTGGTCTAGGTAGGCTGTGTGTACCACCTTTCCCTCGTCTATAGCCTTGGTAACTGCCTCAAAGAAGTCCACCAGGTGTAGAAGGCATGATCTGCCCTTAAAGCCAAACTGGGTAGGGTCCAGTGTTTGGAGGTTCCCAATATCTCTGTTAATGAGTTCCATGATGATGATGCACTCCATAGCCTTGCAGACCAAGCTAGTCAAGATTATAGGGTGATAGTTCCCGGGGTCTGTTGTGGCTCCACTTGTGGAGTAGAATAACTGTTGCTGTGCACCACTCTGTGGGTACATAGCCTGTGGAGAGGCTCAGTTTGAACAGTGTGTTAAGGTGAGGGGTTAATTCATCTTTGAGCTTGTGTAGGACGCAGCCTGGGACACCGTTCGGTCCCATTGATGCTGTGTTTTTGGCTTTGGAGAGGGCTGTTTTAACCTGAGCATCTATGATTTCAGGGGCTCTACATTCTTCTGGTATGGTTATGGGCCCTTTTGGGAGTGAGAGGGGGGTAAAGTTTGTACTGAACCTGTCTGCCAGGATGTTGGCAATATCGGTTGGTTCAGTGTGTTTTGTGCCATTCTGCACTAACTCTGAGCAGATATGGGCATTGCCACTTAGATTCTTAACCTCGTGGTTATCTTTGGAGTCCTTGGTAAGTTTTCTTTCAAAGCTCGCTTTGGACGATTTTATGAGGGATCATAGTTTCTTGCGGATACTGATCAGGGATGTCTTCCCTTCTTGGGATTTTACTCTTTTCTGTACTAGTTTCCTCCTTCTATTGTATAGCTTGTTTATGACAGGGGTCCACCAGACTGGTTTCCTTTTCTTAGAGGAGTGAGTATTAGTTTTGCTTGGGATAGCACGATCCATGCATTCTTGTATGTTCCCGTAGAATGCATTAGTAAAGGATTTTGCAGCTTGGACAGGATTACCCTTTAACATGGGGGCTTTGAAACTTTCCACCTCTGTCTTAGGCAACGTGAAGCTTGATTTTGGAAAGTTTTTCATGGTGGTTTCCTTGTCCGGGGGTGGGGGTGGAATGTGGATATCCAAAGTGATTTGTTTATGGTCAGATCTAACCAGTGAGGGGTCGACCTCCGATGTGGAACACCGGTCGCCCATGTTGGTGATGACCAGGTCCAATATGTTGACCAGTTGTTCCAGGGTGTTTGAGTTTATAAATTCTAGGAAATGTTGGGCAAGGGAGTTAGTACTTCAGTAGTTCTTCCAGTTAATGTTTGGGTAGTTGAAATCACCCAATATTAGGGTGTTTGGTAAGACCTTTATGTTACCCAGTGTTTCCAGAAATGCGGAGTGGGGGTCCTGGGACATGGTGGGTGATCCATAGCAAGCTACAATTTGAATTACAGTTTTGCCCATTGTTAGTTGCATGTGGATAATCTCTGAAGCATCGTGCTGTGCCACAAACCTGGAGGTGTGGGTATCCTTGATGAATATGGATACTCCCCCACCTTTTGTATTTCAGTGCGGGTTCTTTGGCCGAAATGTATGGTATGAGTTGTAGCCTGGTAGTGCTGGGGTGTTCTCTGGAGCCTTAAACCAGGTTTCTGTTACTGCACATATATTGATTATCTCCATACTGAGGAGTGCCTCGAGTGCGTGCATTTTGAGGCTTAGATTTCTGGCATTGAGTAGTATTACCCTCAGATTTTTGTTACTTGTGCTATTTACGGTGGTGGGTTTTTCTTTTGAGCCTTGCCTAAAAAAGGCAATATGGGGGTGGCAAGAGCCTTGGCCAGTATTCGAATGCCTAAGGGTGACAGGTGCAAGTCGTCTCTAGCGAAGCAGCGTGGCTTGTCGAGCATGTCATCCCAGGCAGACAAACACTGGATCCCCTTTGAATGACACCAGAAACTTAGCCAATTGTTGAAATTTATTTTTTTTTCTTTATACCATGGTATCATTTTTGGTGAGGGCAGGATGCTACTCAGGGTCAGGGTCATACCGGCCTGGGCTACGTGATCAGAGAGCTCTTCCATGTCTCTTTTCATGTAGTCCAATGAGGTACTGCTTAGGTCATTCACACCAACATGGAAAATGACAAGAGTCATATTTGTACTTGTTCTGGAGTGACCTGAGTGCTTGTGTTATGTGGTGGATCCTGGCACCTGACAGGCAGCTAACAGTAACCTTCTCCTTATTCAGCCTAGTGAGTGGGATGTCAGTGTGCCTGACTATAGAGTCGCCTATTACTAGTATGTTGAGTATGTTATTTTGCCTTGAGGGCTATGATTGCGTGGCACACTGGTTTTGTGAAGTATGTATTGCATGGTTTGTGTTGGGGGGTGGAGGTTGCTTGGATGTCTGCTTTGGATAGATTCATAGCTAGATTCATAGATTAGCACTAGGCTAACTGCCCTTGCAAGCAATTTTAAGCCTAGCCAATTATCCCCTGTGAGATTCAAACCCTGTATCTTGTGTTTGTAAGGCAAACACCTTAACCATCAGGCCACCCTCCCATAAGTTCATGGGTTATTACTAGGCTAACTTCCCTTGTGGACCATTTTAAACCTAGCCAATTACTCCAGGTGAGAATCAAACCCTGCATCTTGTGTCTGTAAGGTAAACAACTTAACGATTAAGCCAACCTCCCCCTACAAGCCTGGAGGGCTCTGTTGCTTTTGCAGATTTTTATTTAGAGCCTCTGAGTATGTTTTAGTGTATTTACATGTGTTTTTTACTGGTGCTGGTTTAATGGGTCTATGTGAGACTGGTGGTGTGATGCCAGTATTTCCCTTCTCCTCTTGACTGTCTGATCCAGTCTTGGGTTGAGAGAGCATAGCCTCCAGTTTGGCTGTATAATTGCATCTCTTGCATGTATTAGTGTTTGGTGGTAGGAAGAGAGGGTTGTCTGTGTACATGAGGCAGTTGTTACACTGCCTCAAAATGCCCAGATTCACCAGATGGACTGGAGAGTACACCTGAAATTGCCCTTTGGACATGCCTGGATAGGTACAGTAAACTGTTTTACAGAATGGCTGGTAAGGTCGAATAGAGAGCCTTGTCATTCTGTAGTGCTAGGGTTTATAAGTGCTTGCTATGAGTTTTGAGCAAGTGCTGGGCTGAGAAATGAATGGCTTGAGTGCTTAAGTTGAAAGTTTGTCTAGTTCCAAGGGAAAAATTGAAGAGGAGACTTTGTGGAGCTGGGAATAGTTATAACCTAGCTGCCCGGCGTGCAAAACCAGGCAAATGCAGTTTTTATAGCAGGGAAATGAAAGAGACAGAAAATAGCCAAAAATGGCCAATAAACTACTACTTTCTGACCTGAAACCACTCCTGCAGGGACAGATAGGCTGCTCAAAGCTCCCCTCTCTCACAGGTGAACAGAGAAACTTCCTTCTATCCAAGTAAGGTATGTGCAAACAAAGAGATGTGTAACACAGCCCTGAATTCAGCACTAACCTGAAAACTGAACTATACTAGCCTAGAAAGGTGGGAAACACGTATATATATATATATATATATATATATATATTTCAGAAAATAAAGCATATACAATCAAAAAACACTTTAAATGTGCATAAAAAGATGCTTGTAGTTATATATCTCATTCAGAGTTGTAGTCAATGCCCATCTGATTTAAACAAAGCAGGCAGAGCTGATAACGTGATTCAGACACACAAAACCTTAAGAAACCCCTGAAGTCTGGATGAATAGGAATATGATCAAAAACATCTTTTAAATTTAATGTTACAAGGTTCACAGAAGATCTGACCTTAATTACAATTGACCTCTTTACATGTGTTCCCCACTCTGATGGAATTGCAGATGTTAGAAGAAATTGTATTTGAGGAGACAGAAATGTCCCAGGCTGATAGGTTGGTGTGCCTCAATCTGATGAAATTAGTTTTAGAATACAATTTTATTTATTTTAAAGAAGAATTGTACCAACAGGTTAGAGGGGTGGCGATGGGCACCATGTGCGCACCCACCTATGCTAATTTAATTTTAGCCAAATGGGAAGAAAAATATGTACTGGACTCTGTGTATAAGAATTGTTGGAGCCTCTAGAAGAGGTTCCTGGATGACATCTGCATTTTTTGGGTGGACAACAAGAATAGAATTCAGGAATTTGTTGATTTTATACACACCACCACCCATTTCTGAAATTTACCTTCAGTGTTTCTGACGAAAAACTACAATACTTAGATACAGAAATACATAAAGAAAATAACAGGTTCAATTCAAAGGTGCATAGCAAAAGCACCTTTACTAACTCATATTTGCACTACAATAATGCTCACCCTTTTCATTACAAGAGAAATATTGTGAAAGGCCAGTATGTAAGGGCAAGTCGTATGACCTCTGATACAAATGATTTTTTGAATGAGTGCAATTTCCTCAAGGGATTGTTTTTAAGCAAGGGGTTATCCAAAAGAGTTTCTTGAAGAAATTATAAAACAAGTACAGGAAGGTAGAAATGATGAATATAAACCCATCCTTGGTCAGCCCTTAATTGAGAACCATTATACTGACCCCTTACAGCAGAATCAATTTAGCAAAGCAATGGTACTAGAATATAATGCTAACAGTGGAGTAGTCAGGAAAATCATCAGTGAGGAGTGGAACAAATTCAAAAACCTCACTGATTTGGAACAAATAACCAATACAGAACTGAAATTTGTATATAAAAACTAAAAACTCACAAAGTGTGAAAATGCCTTAGAAAATGATATGAAGAAGGAAGCCTCTTTTGCGCTATTTTGCACGTTTTTGAGCATAGCGCAACAGCAGGCAGCGCCGCCTAATTGGGTTTAAACTATTCCTGGCTCCACAAAGTCTGCTCTTCACTTTTTCCCTTAGAACTGCTCTCTCTCTCAATTTAAACACCATATTCTCATTCTAAGGCCCTTCACTGGTCCAATTAAGTAATCCTGCAAGTTAGCACTATTAAACCATAAGCACTACTTACTCTTATACTCTCTACGATTACCCTGTCCTCTATTGGTCCGTCTTAAATTCAGTTTCCCTATATTACTCTAGCATGTCCAAAGGTCAGTCAATGGTTTCCTCTCCAGTCCAGCTGGTGAATCTGGGAATTTTGTGGCAATGTTACAACTGCCTCATGTACACGGACAACCCTCTCCTCCTCCAAACAGGTTCAAATATATGTGAGAGATGCAACTATTTAGCCAAACTGGAGGCTGAGCTCTCTCATCTCAAAACTGGTGTAACCAGTCAGGAGGAGAAGGTAACCTCACACAACACAATTCCAGTATCACATAGTCCCACCACATCAGCGAACCAAACACATAAATACACAAAAACATACTCAGAGGCTCTAAATAAAAATCTACCTAAGCAACAGAGACCTCCAAAGCAGACATCCAAGCAAATGCTACCTCAAAACAAAACACGCACAACACATAACCGAGAAAGTCAGTGTGCCAAGCAGCCACAGCCCTTAAGGCTGAATAACACACCTGATACTCTTGTAATAGGTGACTCTATTGTCAGACACACTGACGTCCCGCTCACCAGGCTGAATAAAGAGAAGGTCACGGTGAGCTGCCTGTCGGGTACTAGGATCCGCCACACAACGCAAGCACTCAGGTCACTCCAAAGCAAATACAAATATGACTCGGTCATTGTACATGCTGGTGTGAATGACCTGAGACGTACCTCCCTGGACTACATGAAAAGAGACATAGAGGAGCTCTCTGATCATGTAGCCCAGGCTGGTATGACCTTGACCTTGAGCAGCATCTTACCCTCACCTAGAATGATGCCACAGTACAAAGACAAAATGATCGATTTTAACAATTGGCTAAAATTTTGGTGTCATTCAAAGGGGATCCAGTGTCTGTCAGCCTGGGATGACATGCTCGACAAGCCACGTTGCTTCACTAGGGACGGCTTGCACCTGTCACCACTGGGCTTTCGGATATTGGCAAAGGCTCTTGCCACCCCCATAGTGCCTTTTTTAGGCAAGGCTCAAAAGTCAAACCCACCCCCATAGACAGCACAAGGAACAAGAAACTACGGGTAATGCTGCTAAACGCCAGAAGTCTTAACCTCAAGATGCACGCACTCGAAGCTCTCCTCAGTATGGAGAACATCGATATCTGTGCAGTGACAGAAACCTGGTTCAAGGCACCAGACAGCACCCCAGCACCACCAGGCTATACCTCATATCATGCTTTTCGGCCCCAAAACCCGGACCGAACCACAAAAGGAGGGGGAGTTTCCATATTTATCAAGGATATCCACACCTCCAGGTTAGTGGCATTGCACGAAGTATCGGAGACCATCCATGTGCAACTAACAGTGGGCAAGACTGCTTTTCAGTTTATAGCATCCTACAGACCACCCTCTCAAAGTCAGGAATCCCACTCAGCTTTCCTGAAAACATTGGAGAACATGAAGATCTCTCCAAACACCATTATATTGGGTGACTTCAACTACCCAAACATTGACTGGGAGCACTACTCAAGCCCCAGCACCTTAGCCCAAAGGTTCCTGGAAATTATAAACTCAAATGCTATGGAACAACTAGTCACCACTCCCACAAGAGGGGATAACATACTAGACCTGATCATTACCAAGATGGGGACTCTATGCTCCACACCAGAAGTATATCCCTCATTGGTAAGATCAGACCATAAATTAATTTCACTGGATGTCCACATCCCGACTCCACCCCCAGCCCAAAAAACCACAGTGAAAAACTACTCAAAAGTGAACTTCTCACTTCTCAAAATCGAAGTGGAATCCTTCAAGGCCCCAGGGCCAGTGGAACCTACGGCCCAAACTGCAGAATCCTACATAAACGCATTCTACGGCCATCTCCAGGAATGCATGGATCATGCTATCCCAAACAAAACCAAGACCCAATCATCCAAAGGCAGTCGTCCAGTCTGGTGGACCCCTGCCATAAATAAACTGTACAACAGAAGGAGGAAGCTACTACATGATAGAGCAAAATCCCTAATAGGGAAGGCATCTCTGATCAGTACTAGCAAAAAATTACGATCCCTCATAAAATCCTCCAAGGCCAGCTTCGAGAGAAAAATTGCACAGGACACCAAAGACAATCATAAGGCTTTTTTCAGTTATATTAGAAACCAGGAATGCAACTCCCAGACTTGTTCTGAGTTGATTCTAAATGACAAAAAATACACTGAACCCACAGACATCGTCAATATCCTGGCAGACAGGTTCAGTGCAAACTTCTCCACCCCCTCCCCCCAAAAGAGCAAGTATCTATCCCGGCAGAGGGCCGCCTCCCAAACATCTCTGATGCTCAGGTGAAGGCTGCCCTCTCCAAAGCAAAAAACACTGCTTCCATGGGACCAGATTGCGTCCCAGGTTGCGTCCTACATGAACTCCAAGAGGAACTAATCCCTCAAATAAAACAGCTATACAATCTCAGCCTCACTACAGGATATGTGCCCACAGAATGGCGTACAGCAACAGTGGTCCCACTCCACAAAGGTGGAGCCTCTACGGACCCTGGAAACTATCGCCCCATAAGCTTGACTAGCTTAGTCTGCAAGGCTATGGAGAGGATCATCATGGAGCTCATAAACAAAGACATTGGGGACCTACAGACACTAGATCCTACCCAGTTTGGCTTTGTCAAGGGCAGATCCTGCCTTTTGAACCTGGTTGACTTCTTTGAAACAGTCACCAAAGCCATAGATGAAGGAAAGTTAGTCCACACAGCTTATCTGGACCTTGCAAAGGCATTTGACACAATACCCCACTTGGGCATCATAGATAAGCTATCCAGCTTAAATATAAACCCCTATGTCACAAGATGGGTCGTAAACTGGCTCAAAGACAGAACCCACAGAGTGAGAGTTGCTGGAGCCATGTCAGACTCAAAACCGGTCACAAGTGGCGTCCCACAGGGTTCTGTCCTGGGACCACTCTTGTTCGGTATATACTTTTCCAAGGTGCAGGCAAATGTGGGAGGACTATGGCTCACCAAGTTCGCAGACGACTGCAAACTGGGCGCCATAATCAACTCTCCAGCTGACATAAACATCCTTCAAAAAGGTCTCACAGAGACAGATAACTGGTGCCAGCGCCATGGTTTAAAGCTAAATGCCAAAAAATGTGTAGTCATACCCTTTGGCAAAAACAATGTGCCCACAACTTACCACATAGGCGGAAACCCATTAAGTACAGAGAAAGTTATTAGGGACCTGACATGGCTAAAGCAATTCTAACCAAGTTGATAGCAATCTCTCCTTTGAAAACCACATTGCCAAAGTGGTTAGAAAGACCTTCTACATAGCCCACCTCATCACGAAGGGTTTCACATCTAGATCAAGAGAGGTAATCATGCCCCTTTATTCATCCCTCATCAGGCCCATCATAGAATACAATGCCCCTTTTGGGATGTACCTTACCCGACACCTGCAGCAATTAGAAAGACCCCAAAAGTATCTCACCAAGAGGATCAAGGGTCTCAAACAGATGCCATATGCTTCTCGGTTAAAAAAACTCCAGCTCTACTCAGTTGCATACCGCCTACTTCGAGGCAATCTATGCCGGACATACAAAGCTATGTCAAATCCAGAATTAATGGACATGCTCCACCTCAGTAAATCTAAATCCCTTAGAGCCACACGCTCGAGGGACTTGAACCCCACCACAGAAATAAATAGAACTTGCTGGAGGGACATGTTCACAGGTTCATAGTTTCATACTAGGCTATCTGCCCTAGGGCATTTATAAGCCTAGCCAGAATGTGTTTGGCTTTCGCCACCCATTTTAAATTTATTTTGCTATGCCCTTTTTCGAGGTTAGTATACTGTGCCTCTGTCTAACAGTGACACAGAAGTGATACCCGGGGTAAACCTACGATCTCCCATCCACTCAAGATTCCTCTTGAAGAGAGTCAATGAGGGAAGGGACTCTGCCCAACCTGGACTGGGATTTTATTCCAGAGTGAAGGGAGCCACTGGGTTATGAATCTGTCCCTCCAGCATGTCCTATTTATTTCAGTGCTGAGTTTCAAGTCTCTCGAGTGCGTAGCTCGATGGGAGTTGGATTTTCCGAGGTGCAGCATGTCCATTAATTCCGGGTTGGACATGGCTTTATACGTCAGGCACAGATCGCCTCTGAACAGGCGGCATTCCACTGAGTAGAGCTGGAGTTTCTTTAACCAGGCAGCATATGGCATCTGTTTGAGCCCTTTGATCCTCTTGGTGAGGTACTTTTGGGGTCTTTCCAGTTGCTGCAGGTGTCTGGTAAGGTACATCCCAAAAGGGGCATTGTCCTCAATTATGGGCCTGATGAGGGATGAGTAAAGAGGCACGATGACCTCCCCTGATCTAGATGTGAATCCCTTCATGATTAGGTGGGCTATATAAATTGTTTTTCTAACCACTTTGGCCACATGGTTGTCAAATGAGAGATTGCTATCAACTTGGGTCCCCAGGTCCCTAATTACTTCTACTGTACTTAATGGATTACCACCTATGTGGTAATTTGTGGGCACTTTGTTTTTGCCAAAGGGGATGACTATACACTTTTTGGCATTTAGCTTGAGGCCATGGCTCTGGCACTAGTTGTCTGTTTCTATGAGGCCCTTTTGAAGGATGCTTGTCTCGGCTGGAGAGTCGATTATGGCACCCAGTTTGCAGTCATCTGCGAACTTGGTCAGCCACAGTCCTTCCGTGTTGGCCTGTACCTCCGAGAAATGTATACCGAACAAGAGAGGTCCCAGGACTGAGCCTTGTGGGACACCACTTGTAACTGGTTTGGAGTCTGACATGGCTAAAGCAATTCTAACCATGTGGGTTCTGTCCTTGAGCCAGTTTGCAATCCATCTAGTGACATAGGGGTTTATATTTAAGCTGGTGAGCTTATCTATAATGCCCGAGTGGGTTATTGTATCGAAGGCTTTTGCAAGGTCCAGGTAGGCTGCGTGGACCACCTTCCCCTCGTCAATCGCCTTGGTGACTGTTTCAAAGAAATCAACCAGGTTTAAGAGGCAGGATCTGCCCTTAACAAAGCCGAACTGGGTAGGATCCAGTGTCTGTAGGTCCCCAATATCTTTATTTATGAGGTCCATGATGATCTTTTCCATAGCTTTGCAGACCAAGCTAGTCAGGCTTATGGGGCGATAGTTTCCAGGATCCGTTGAGGCACCACCTTTATGGAGAGGGACCACTGTTGCTGTACGCCACTCTTTGGGCACATATCCTGTAGTAAGGCTGAGACTGAACAGTAGTTTTATGTTTGGGTTTAGCTCTTCTTGGAGTTCAGAGGCTCCTTTCGCTCTAGAATAGAATTCCAGTTCATGTGAGGCAGAGCACTTCACTGAATCTCTTCAAGAAGAATCTCGATGGGGGATCGTAGGTTTGTCCCAGGGATTACTCCCGTGTCACTATTAGACAGAGGCACAGTAAACTAAACCTTAAAAAGGGCACAGTATACTCAAATCAAGGGGTGGTGTAAGCCATACAGAATCAGGCTAGGCTTATAATTGCCCCAGGGCAGATAGCCTAGTATGAACCTATGAACCTAAATGGTAGGAAGAAAGTTGGTAACTATAAATGTGTGGGTGGTGTTCACAATATAGGTTTATAATGAACAAGGAAGAAGTTATTTTAAATAGTAGAAATATGGTTCGAAGCAGTAAAGAATAGTTTAACTGTGATTCTAATTGTCTTATTTATCTAACTCGGTGTGAGGTATGTCACTCTTTTTATGTGGGCAAAACTGAACATAAGCTAAAAAGGATATACAAACACCTGTATGATATGCAGAATAGGAAGGAAACAAATGCCCTTTTTAAACATTCTTTAACGTGTGTTAATGCTAATTATTCTTTTTTTTATTTTGGAAGGGGTTAAAAAAGATGTTAGAGAGGGACAATGGGAAGAGAAAATAGAATATAAAGAGCTATGATTATAACACTTCAAGTCACATCTCTTCCAGGTTTAAATGAGGATATCTCCCTCAAAACCCCTTTTGAAATTAAGGGCAGCTATATCAGTTATTTGCAATTTTTTTCCTTTTTTTTTTTTTTTTTTTTTTTTTTTTCCATATTGAGGTGCAATTTTGACTTTGACCACTAGAGTGTGCTAATGAATCATTTTACATTTATTTTAATTGAAATGATTTTATTTAATTATGCATTGTATAGGTCCTATAAATTTATTTATTTATTTTATCAAGTTTGTAAAATATATTCTATTGACTTTTCATATATTCATGAATAGTTTATACAATGGTCTTACTGTTTTTTAATGTTTTATGGTTTACATGGTTTTACCATGAGTATTCATGATGGTTTTAATTGGATGGTTTTTATTGGTTAATTTACTTCTTAGAGGATTATAAAAGCCATTATTTTGTTCTCTGACCCACATCTGATGAAGTGATTTAAACGAAAGCACTGTCTTTTTAATGTGTGCATTAATGTGTTTGTGCCTACATTAAAGTGGATTTTACAAGAACTCCGACTTATTCCTGGTCTCGTGGTACCTTGGATTGATTTAAAGGTTCATAGAAGGTTACTAGGCTAAATGGCCCTAGACAGCAGTCACAAGCCTAACCATATTTATCCGAAGGTGCCTCAATTGTTGGTGGTTAGGTGAAAGATTCACAGAGGTAAGGGTATATGGTAGTAAATAACAATTTCCTCTGTCCAGGAGGGACATGGGCACCCCCCAGGAGTGAATTTACGGTCACCCATCTGTAGATCTAGTTTGTATTTGAAGAGGGTCAGGGAGGGGCTCTGTTTCACGTGAATTGAAAGCTTGTTCCAGAAAAGTGGCAGTCTCTGGGGATGTATCTATCTCTCCAGCATGACCTGTTCATGTCAGAGGCGAGGTTGAGATCCCTAGAGCGAGAGATCCCCATGCAGTTTGATTTATGAATTTGTAGCATTTCCATCAGGGCTGGATCAGAGACTGCCCTGTAAGCCAGGCACAGGTCACCTTTTAGCAACCTGTAGGAGATAGAATACAGTGAATATACAGTGAATACAGTGACAGAGCTTTCTGAAATAGATGACAGATGTTTCTCCTATATACTTAGAAAGCTGCTAAAATAAAAAAAAAAGTTTTGCATTAGCAAGCCTAAAATATAGAGTTGTCATTATTTAATGACTGCAATCCACAATCCTTACACTGAACAAGCAAATAAGAGCACTAGTAAAATCTTCCAAAGCAAACTTCGAGTCCAAACTGGCCACATCTACTAAAGACAATCATAAGGCCTTCCTCACATATGTCTGCAATCTAAAGCATAAAAATTGGCAGGAACACCACAGCTTTACACAGTAAAAATATTGATTTATGAAAATGGACCAGATAAGCACTTTCACATTGTAAAACCAACTTTCCTTCAGGTCATAAATACACAAAATCACAGCTCAGTTTCAAAACAGTTAGATGTTCAATCAACTATGTTAATTCATCACTTCATTAAACCAGTTTTCTCCCTTTCCATACAGGTTTTAAAGAGACACAAGCATTAATGCCAGGATGTTTATCAGCCTGTAGTGTCAAGATCCATTTAAGTTCTACTGTTTTAGTATAGCTAATGAGATCACACACACACCCCCGGCTGACCCACATGCACTATTTGTAGTACTCTGAAAAACTCGTGGCCAACATTTTCTTTAATATGTTTAGCTAGTGCACTGTTCATATTGCAAGTCCTAATCTCATGAGAATGACTAAACATTCTATCTTTTAATCTCTTATTGGTCTTATCAACATAGAATCCGTACAGGACTTGCATGTTGCTAAATAAATCACATTTGCTGTGGTACAATCTGCATAGAATCTGGGACTAAAACTATATTTCATCCGTGGATGCTTAAACACTTGTTCCTGTGAAATATACATACAGGCTCTGCAACTGTATGTACCAAGTCTGGCAGATAGCAAGTCACTTGACCTAGTATTACAATTCATTGTGCACAGTTGTCTTTTCAAGTTTAAACAATGTTTATACATAAAAGAGGGATTGTTCCCAACTATTTCAGCTGTCTTGTTGTCACTTGTAAGTATTCTCCAGTTTTTTTGTATAATATTACATACAGAGCCTACATCATTTGTGTACTTCAGACCAAATCTACCTTTACTGACAAAGCTCCTACCCTTATGTGCACTAAAAGCACGTTTAGAGAAATATGAGGCTGCAGTGTTTTTTGTCATTGACCACCCTCTACTTATGCTGTATCAGAAGGTCCTTCTTATAGCCCCTTTTCAAAAAATGTTGACTCAATGCATCAATGTTTTCATGAAATGCTTCCTCTTGTGTGCATAGCTTAGAGGCTCTCATGTATTGGCCTCTTACTGCATTAGGGTATATATGCCTGGGGTGCATACTATCAAAGGACAAGCAACTATTTTTCCAGCATCCCTTTCGGAATAAATTGGTATCTATCTGACCCATTTGGTTAACCAATAAACGTACATCCAAAAAATCTCTCTCTTTCTGTGACATGGACATAGTAAACCTCAAAACTGCAGTGGTATGGTTAAGGTAGTTAAGAAAACCATCTAATTCTTCTTGACCCCCTCCCCACAAGATAAAAAACATCATCAACAAAATGATGGCAAAATCTAATGTGTGGTCTGTATATATTGTCATCGTCAAGCACAAATTGTTCCTCCCATGAGTTCATTACTGCATTTGCATATGAATTTGCACAGGAGCTGCCCATGGCCACCCCCCATGTTTGTGCATATAAGCAGTCACCATACAAAAAACATTATTGTTTAAAACCAAATCCAATAAGCAGTAAACCATATCAACCTGACTGTTGTCGAAATTCCCTCCATGTGTCAATGGTTCTCTAACGGTATCAAGGCCATGCTCATTCCGCATGCACGTAAATTAATTCACTACATCAAGGGTCACAAGAAAAAAAAACCCTGTTATATCACCACAACTCTCCAAAAACATGAACAGGCCAGTTAAAAATGACTACTATAGAACTTCCTATATCTGCAATCTCAAATGAAGCACTCAGATTTGCTCAGAACTGGTGGTCAAGGACACTACATACACAAATGCCGTAGATATAGCCAACCTGCTGGCAGACAGGTTCAGTGAAAACTTCACCCCTCTGTCCCCCCATCAGTAAATCAGGACATCCTCAGCACCTGCCCTCCACCCCTTATCTCTAGGGAGCAAGTCATCACTGCCCTCTCAAAGGCAAAAAATACAGCTTCCATGGGACCCGATAACATCCCAGGCTGCATCCTACATGAACTTAGACAGGAACATGCAGCACCATTAGAAACCCTTTTCAACCAAAGCCTAAGTACCGGCTTTGTCCCAGCCGAGTGGAGGGTAGCCACTGTCATCCCTTTGCACAAAAGTGGAGTGTCCACCAATCTAGGATATTACAGACTCATCAGCCTAGCTAGCCTGTTCTGCAAGGCTATGGAATGGATTATCATGAACCTCAATAACAAGGACATTGGCAACCTCCAAAAACTCGATCTCACACAGTTTGGTTTCATCAAGGGAGGCCATGCCTGTTAAATTTGGTCAATTTCTTTGAGACAGTCACCAAAGCAACAGACAAGGGGAAGACGGTGCACACTACCTACCTTGACCTGACCAAAGCCTTCGATAGTATTCCCACTCAGGAATAATAGATAAACTCTCTCAACTAGGCATTAATCTGTATGTTAACAGATGGGTAGCAAACTGGCTCACTGATAGAACCCACCTAGTCAAAATACAGGAAGACACCTCAAGCAGTAAACCAGTAATGAGTGGCGTACCTCAGGTATTGGTCTTGGGGCCTCTGTTGTTTGCGATATATTTTCTGAGGTGCATGCCAAAACCAGTGGGCTACAGTGGACCAAGTTTGCAGATGACTGCAAGCTGGGTGCTGTCATCAATTTCCCTAGTGATGTGAACAGCCTCCAAGATGGTCTCACCCAAACAAATGACTGGTGTCAGAAACATGGCCTCAAACTAAATACCATAAAATGCATCATTATCCCCACTGGGGGAAGAGTGACATCCCCACAAATGATCACATTAATAATACGTTCCTAAGCATGCAATCAGTCATGAGGGACTTGAGCACCCAGGTTTATAGCAAACTGACTTTTGATCACCATATTGCCTCTGTTGTTTGGAAAGTTTTCTACATGGCCCACCTCATTAGGAAGGGTATCTCATCCAGAGACAAGTAGGTCATAACATTTCTGTATTCTTCCCTTATAAGACCCATTGTTAAGTACAACTCCCCTTTCAGCATGTACCTCGCAAAGCACATGCAGTAGATGGAGAGACCACAGAGGTTCCTCACCAGGAGAATCCAGGGCCTCAAACATCTACCCTACACAAACAGACTAAAAGCCCTGTCCCTCTACACAGTCTCATACAGACTCCTCAGAGGTGACCTCTGTCTGGCATACAAAGCAATCTCAGACCCCACCTTGATAGAACTGCTGCATATCTGCAAGTCAAGCTCCACTTGAGTAACCTGCACGTGCGACTTCAACTTGGTCTGTGACATCAACAGGACTTGCTGTTGGGACAGATTTGTGTCCCATAGACTCCCCCTTTTGTGGAAGAGACTCCCTCTCCACATCAAGCAGAGTTCCTTATTAACCCTTTTTAAGCGCAACCTGGATAACTGAATTGGGAACAGAAAATACACCCCTGGGATTCCACCTGTCTCCCTGCTGGACAGGACATCGGGTGCTGACTTGTCTGAACATGGGTTAAATTCTTGGCTAGGCTTGTAAGGGCCTCAGGGCCAATAGTGTAGTAACTTCCTATGATCCTATTTGTCAGGAAAGCCACACATTTTACAAAGATTAGACAAAAAGTACCTCTCACCTTGTTTGCTCAAAAATTCTGGACAAAGCCAAAAATAATAAACGGACAGAGGCAGAACTTTTAAATACCATTTCTTCCATCTATTTGTTAATCAGACAAACTCATTGTACAAAGTGTCCCTTTTCAGGGATGACCGAGGAGCACTGTCTGAGTGATTTGCTCAAAGGCACATAGTAGGCAATGCAGATAGAAGGATTCAAGCCCTGAACTTTTGACCCAATAAAGCAGTTTGTTAATAGCTCACTGCATTAAGTGCCAGCCAACTCCCATTAACTTGAAATGCATTTTATGAACAGGAACTATGAAACTCTAATGAGTAGTATTATTGACTCTTACCCTCAGTGAGTTTATCACAAAATGAAAACATTAAGGAAAGTTTGCTAGTTAGTACAGTGGATTAAGGTTCTAAGCTCTTAGTGAGATGCTTCCTGTAGTCAAGGGTACAGGGTTTGATTCTTCCTACCCCCATTTTCCTACTATGCGACTTTGACAAAGTCACTTAACCAGACAGTGCTCCTAGCACTTTATAATCTCCAATAACTATGACACTCGAATGGTATTACAGACTAATTGTAATTTCTAGTGATTTACCTTACCTGAATTTTCTGTCCCTCTCCTAGGGTAACGGTTTGCAGTCATCATCCTGGACACACACACACCTGAGTCCCCTCTGCATGATCCTCACTCTCTCCCTCTAAACTGGGAGTGCAGCATTGATATTTGGAAAGAAGAGGCGCATGATGACATGACCTGCTTGAAGTATTCCATTATTTTTTTTTTGTTTTGTTTTATGGCGAGGTCAGACCCCCTATCCACCATCAGCCCTAGGCAGCTGCCTAGGTCATCTTGGAAAAATAGTGAAACAGGTTAACAGCTTCAAGTTTCTGACATGGGTGGGTTGAGGAAAAGAGAAGTCTGTATAAGGAGGTCAAAGCTAGAATCAGATGGACTGCAGTAAACTGGCACAGTGTCAGAGGTTGTGTGTGACAGATAAAGGTTAAAGAAGATGAAAAGGAAGCTGGACAAAACAGTAGTGCAACCAGTACATATGTTTGGTACACAAACAAGGGCAGTGAAGGTAGAGTAATTGGGGAAGTTAGAGGTGATGAAGATGAAGTACCTAAGATGGGTGGTAGGATGCACACTGAAGGAGAGACAGAGAAATGTTGACATCAGAACAGAAGCCAAAGTAGCTCTACTTGCAGAAAAGGTCAAAGAAAGAGATTATAATGGTTTAGACACGTGTAGGAAAGCAGAAGACAATTTGGTGAAGAATATTTGGGAAAGACAGGAAGAAGACAACAGGAAAAAAGGATATTCATTAAAGAGAGAGATGGATTGCTTGAGAGAAGACCTGTGACAGTCAACCAGCTGAAATGTTAGCCATATAAAATAGTGGTGCAACCAGTACTTCCTGCATGGTACTGAAACCAGGGCAGTAAAGGCAGAGTAGATGAAGAAGTTAGAGGTGATGAAAATGAAATACCTGAGATAGATTCATAAGTTATTAGGTGTACTCCACTAGGGCCCTTATAAGCATAGCCATGCAGCATAAATGTGACCCACAAATTTGATTTATTTAGGGAGTGATTTACTGACTGCCTCAGTCCATCAGAGACTAGGTGCCAGACCAGGAGTGAATTTCCAATTACCCATCCATTGGTCCACACTGAGCTTAAGAAACTCTACGTCAAATGGATGGGGAACCTGTTCCAGAGAATGGGAATTATCTGAGAATCATATCGGTCTCTCAAACATATCCTATTTAATAGCACACAAAATTGAGGTATTTTAATCTAGTAGTTCTGAAGCTGTTTGTTTTGCAGATGTGCAAAAGATTCATCAAAAACAGGGACCGGGGATGCCTTGTATGCCAGATGAAGATTGCCTCTCAGAAGTCTGTATGATAATGAGTAAAGAGACAGGGCTTTGGAGGTGCTCAGCATAGGACATTCTGTTTACTCCCTGTATTCTTTTTGTTGGTAACCTTTGTGGACATTCCAGTTGCTGCACGTCTGTGGTCAGGTACATACCTAAGGTGGCATTATACTTTATGATGGGTCTGATGAGGGCTAAGTACAGTGGTATCATGACCTCTCTGGACCTAGATGACATACCCTTGCTTATTAGCTGAACATAGAAGGATTTTCTTACTGCCTTGGACACATGTTGGTCAAAGACTAGGTTCCTGTCTACATCAGTTCCCAGATCCCCAACTAATGCATCAGCTTTTAAGGGTATTTTATTGATGATGTAGTAACCCAGATTAGCCAACCTCCCAAAAGGTACTATAATGCATTTCTTGGTATAGTGTTTCAATCCATGCCTTTGGTACCAATCATTTGTCTGTGTTAGATCTTCTTAAATGGCATTCTCATCTTAGGGGGATGAATGACTGCTCCCAGTTTGCAGTCATCTATGAACTTGGTTAGCCAGGGGACTTTGATATCTGAGAAATAGATGACAAAGAGGAGTGTGTGAAGCACAGAAGCCTTGCGGACTCCACTGGTGACCAGCCTCTTTGTGGAGGTGGCCTTACCGATTATAATCTTCTGGGTTCTATTGAGAACCAGCTAGCTATCCAACATGTTATGAAGGAGTATATGCCTAGTACTGTAAGTTTGTTGACAATGACCTAGTTGGGGTATTGTGTCAAATGCTTTAGGTATATCTAGGTAGAAAGTACAAACAGTTTTCCTCTCATCTATTCCCTTCGTGACCTTTCAAAGAAGTCCACCAGATTCAGTAAGCATGACTTTCCTTTGACAAAGTCAAACTGGGATGGATCCAGTGTCTTGAAGTTTCCTACATCATTGTTGATAATTTCCATGGTAATTCTTTCCATATATATATATATATATATATATATATATATATATATATGGGTACATGTTAATACATCGACAAGTGATTATATCGACAAGTACTGCTGCAGCACGAAATAAACGAAAAGTCAAACCATCGACAACTGAAATAATCGACAGTAACTTAACCGACAGCCAGATAACGTAAACGTCTAAAATGTAGCATACTGAGTCTATGCTTTGAGTGTGCTTTTCATTTATTAAAGAATCGGAGGTCACTAAAAGAGTTACTCTTTGTTAACGGTATATATTGTAATTCTACATATGTTCTGCTATCATTAGCAGCACACTCACAGCATAGACTCAGTATGCTACATTTTAGATGTTTACGTTATCTGGCTGTCGGTTAACTTACTGTCGATTATTTGAGTTGTCGATGGTTTGACTTTTCGTTTATTTCGTGCTGCAGCAGTACTTGTCGATGTATTAACATGTACCCATATATATATATATATATATATATATATATATATATATATATATATATAAATATATGGGTCTACCTGACAATGCCGAAAGCTGACAACGCCGATGATGAGAACACAGACACCAGAAGATCGAAAACTGAGATGACCGACGGATGAAAACCCCGACGCTGAGAACACCAACATGTGAAAAGGCTGTGTAAGTATGCGGCAGTGACGGACGTTAGGGTGCGAGTAAGGTAAGTGGTGTGATATTGACGGACTCTAGGGATAGGGGTGGGTTAAGTGAGTTAGGGTTAGGGCACGGGTTAGGTGAGTGTGCGATAGAGACAGTCTTTAGGGTTAGGGGCAGGTTACGTGAGTTAGGGTTAGTGCGCGGGTTAGGTGAGTGTGTGATAGTGACAGTCGTTAGGGGCGGGTTAAGTGATTTAGGGTTAGGGCACGGGTTAGGTGAGTGTGCGATAGTGACGGACCTTAGGGTTAGGGTTTGGGTTAAGGTTACAGATAGTTGTGCATGTAAGGTTTAGTGCGGGTTTGTAAGGATTTTGGTGTGCTTGTGTTGTGTGTGTGCTTTTTGGACAGGGGATTTGTTTTGTTTGTTGATTGTCGGGATTGTGGTGTGTCGGGCATGTGAGGTTTTGTGTTTGTGAACTTTCGGTTATGTGGTGTCGGTGATTTCATTGTCGGTGTTGTCAGGTAGACCCATACATATATATATATATGCAGTAATTAGATTTTGGTGGGCATATCTTAGAGTTCTGTGCACGGTGTATGATGGTAAGATGTTTGTTAGTGCTGGGCATTTAGTTGGTTTAAAAATTAGCTTGTGGGCTGTTGTGAGTTGGAGGTAGTCAAGGTAGTTGGGAAGTTCTACCCAGTTCAGCAGGTGGAGAGATATACAGTGGTGGGTGGAGTACTTGGATTTGGTGGCGAATTTTGAGATTTTGCTGTAACAGATTTCCAGTTTGGAAGAAATAGAGGAAGATATGTTGGTTAGTATTGGAGCACCGTACAATAGTGATGGTAGTAATTAGGTAGTGGTGAGTGTCTGTCTTGTAGAAGGGGAGATAAAGTGGGAGTTTCTGTACAGCATGCCAAGTTTCTGATGTGTTTTCTTAATATTTAGCTGAATATGAGTATCGGATTTTAGGTGTTCATCAGTAGTAAACCCAAGAAGTTTAGCAAAAGGAACAACTTCTATAGTGGAGTTGGCATGGCTGACAATATTGAAGGAGGTTTTGTCGAGAGGGAGGGATTTTGAGGGAGAGAATAGTAGAACTTTAGTTTTGTTGGCATTCAGAGCAAGGTGATTTTGAAGCATCCAGTTCGCAGTAGTTGAGAAGGCAGTTTGAGTTTTTGTTTGGAGCTCAGGGAGGTTAGAAGCAAAGCAGACTAAAGTTGAGTCATGTTAGTGTTAGGAATGGCTGCATGGAAATCATTAATAAATATATTAAAGAGCATTGGGCCGAGTATGGATCCCTGGAAGGCTGAGGTGCCAGTTTTCCATTTCACAGCTTGAAATCTGTCAGAGAGGTAGCTGCCGAACCAGGTAAGGATGTTTTGACAGAGATTAAGGTTAGAAAGGTGGTTTAGGAGGTGGGTATGGGAGACTGTGTCAAATGCCTTGGAGAGGTCAAGAAGGACTGTGGATACAAGTTCTCCAGAGTCACGAGCATGGTTTACTATGTCTAGGAAAGAGAGAAGAGCAGTTATTGTGCTATGGCCATGATGGAAACCATGTTGTGTAGGGATGAGGAGTTGGTTATTTGTAAGGAAAGGCATGAGCTGGAGGTGGATGCAGTTCTCAAGAATTTTTTAAATTTGGGAGAGAATAGCTATAGGTCCAAAGTTAGAGATGTTGTTATTTTTGCCTCCTTTGTGGAGGGGTAGGATAAAGGCTGCATGCCACAGTTTGGGGACATATGATTCTTGTATTGATCTATTAATGAGAATGCTAATGGGGATGGTGATACAGTCTGCTGTAAGTTTTAGAAAGAGTGAAGGGATACTGTCAGGGTATTGGAGCATGGCTTAAGCTTAGAGAGAAGTTTTTTTTTATGTAGGAGGTGGAGATGGGTTTGAGATGAAATATGGAAGGAGTGTTAAGGATGGAAGGTTGGGTAGAGGGTTTGAGTTGGGGGGAGGGGTTGTGGTTTGGGAAGGTCTTGGTGAGTTCTGCTACAGAATTAGTAAAGAAGGAGTTGAATAGAGTAGCTATTTCCGAGTCAGATTTACTAGTGTCAGGGCAAGGATTGTTTTTGGTACCTGGGTTAAGAAGAGAGTTGATGGAGTTCCAGAATTGTTTGGGGTTCTTGGAATGATTAGACTGGAGTTTGGTATAGTAAGATTTTTTTATCTTGTATAATTTGTTTTTTGGCTAGGTTGCGTAGTTACTTATATTTAAGAAGGATGTCAGGGTGCTTATTGTGATGGTAAAGTTTCCATGTCTTGTCCCTTTGTTGCATAAGAGTTTTGGTATCTTTAGTTAGCCATGGGGCGGAATTGGGTTTTATACGTTTTGTTCTTGGTAGGGCTTGGGAGTTTAGGGTATCTAAGAAGGTTGAGTTGAAGAATTTAACGGCATCGTCTAGGGAAGAGTTTTTAGATTGTCCCAGTTTGTTAGTTTGAGAGAATTGAAGAAAGTTGTGGGGTTAAAGTTTGTAAGGTTACTTGTATGGATATATTGGTGTAGGTGAGGAGTGGAGGGGGTTGCTCTATGGATGAAGGCTGGCAAGTGGTCACTAATGGAGTCTGCTAAGATGCCTGTGTGTGAGATTTTATGTGGGTGAGTGACTAGGATCCAGTCAAGTGTGGAGCCTGGGGGGTTATTTTTATTAGGTCTGGTAATGGCATTTGTAAATTGACTGAAATTGAATAGATTGATCAATATAGAGAGACTATTGGTATTAATTTTGTTCCAGTCAATGTTTACATCTCCAAGTATATATGTCTAAAGCTTAATATTAGTTGAGGCCCATAGAAGATTTTTTTCAAGGGTAGTCATATTGTTTCCAGGGGGGATATAGAGGGCCATAACACAAATGTTTTTATAGTTATTCATTTTGAGTATTCCTATGACTAGTTCAGCATTGTTGAACTGAGGAACAGGATTTTAGTAGGGAGTGATGGAGAGTAGGCTAGAGTAGATTAAGGCTACTTCTCCTCCTTTCCTATTTTGGCAGTCATATCTGAGAGCTTGAAACCCAGGGCTTAGGATTTCAGAGTTGGAAATGTGGGGTTTTAGCCATGTCTCAGAGATAGCTACTATGTCAGGTAGGGTATGGTATAGCCAGGCATGGAAGTGGGCTATTTTGTTTTTTTAGACTCTGGGCATTAATGGTTAGTAGTTTGAGATACTTAGGATTGGTAATATTGGTTGCGATAGAGGGAGTAGGATTGTTGCTGGTATTAGGTCCGGGGATGGGATGTATGTCTCCTGCTAGGCATAGGCAGTCAAAGGGGAATGGGAGCAGGGGCTTGGGTTTGCTCCTTGAGTTTTGCAGGAAGTGCAATATTGCTTTAGGTATGTGATGTTTTATTGAGGAGAGTAGAAGTTTTTGGTTTGAAGTAGTGAAGTGGGTTTGGTTGAACTAGAGAGGAGGATATAGTGTGAAAGTGAGATCTGGTAGGGTGAGGATGGGTATTGGGGTGGTGGTGGGGGATAGGAAAGAAGGGGGTGTTTGTAAGAGGTTTAAGAGGTAGCATGGCATAGAGGAATTAGAAGTAGTAAGCTGAGAGAGGGAATGAGAAGGGTTTGAGAAAGCATGGTGTGAGTTGGGTATAAAGGAAGTAGTTGGATGTTAGGGGGACTGTGAGAGTGTAAGAGGGAGGGTTATAGATGTGAATACAGGACCTTATGGTTTGGGATGGGGGAGGGGGCAATTAAGTATTGGAGGATGGGGAGGGGATAATGAGGAGATGTGAATGGATTGGTTGAGAGAGGAAGGGGAGGGGACTTTTGGCTAGAATAAATGTAGGAGTAGTGGGGGTGGGTGGAAATTGGGGGCAGGGTAGTCAGCCCACAGGGCGAACAGAGCAGGTAGAGCCAAGAGAGAGGATGGCTTTTAGGAGTCAATCAGTGGAATGGAATCTGGCGCAAGATAACTTGGAGGGATTGCAGGGGCAGTTAGCAGAGGTAAGTCCACACTGTGAGGTCGGGGGACAGAAGAATATACTGAGAGAAAGCAAGCCAGCAGAAAGAAGTGTAGGATACTCTTAAAGCAGGCAAGCCAGTAGAGTAGGATTTATAATAAGGGAGAGGGTCTGATTCAGGGGGAGCATGGGTATACTGTAAAGTTTAAGTAGGGATTATAGGTTGGTAGATAATGCCACCTAGTGGCTAAAGTGGAGAATGGCAGCCTATGACCCAGTTCGGCCAGAAAATGGGAGTAGAATACAGGGGAGTTTGAGGGGAGAAAAAGAGAAAAAATAAAGGATCACCATAGGCAGCTTATCAGGCACAGAGGGAGTACATGCTCTACTGTATTGGGAGCACAAAATAACAGGAATATACACTATATAGAACTGAGACTTGAGGGAGCACTTCGGGAGTCCTGGAGGTGAATTTCTTTCAGGGAGTTGTCTTTGCAGAGTGTTATAGAGGGATGGAAGCCCCTAGAGATGCCGCGGTGCAGGCAGCGAGCGAGGAGAAGCAGCCTACAGCAGGACAGAGCAGCATAGGTCAGGGGAATATTTCAAACTCATTGTGTGTGTGTGCGTGTGTGTGTAGGTATGTGTAGGTTTTCTACTTGAAATCCTGAAACTGCATTCATCGACCAGCCTCAATGTCAACTCAAAATGCAGAATACTGCAACATCGTACAATCAGCAAACTCGAAACAGAATATATTGACACCCGTAATTCGATGTATTCGACACAGCAGGAGGTGACGTCAGTCATCCATGCTACGTACTGTAAACTACAGTGATACTTTACAGTCGACACATGAATTTTACTATTTTGTAGGGGGGCAAGCCTCCCTGTGCACCCCACACGCCCTGCAAGTTATGTATACCAACTCCGCAATCACACTACAGTGAAGAAGTGAGTTAATTCCCTGTTCCTCACTGAACTGCGACCTCCACTCAAACGTTAGAACTCAAGTACTCGAACTACACTACCCTTCGATGTTGTGTAGTCAACGTATTTGGATTCGCAAAACTACCTATTGGAAAACTACACTTTGACAATCTCATCTCGAAAGCCTGCATTCGCTAATGTGATAGTAAATCATAAATATATATATATATATATATATATATATATATATACACACACACACACACACACACACACACACACATACATACATACACGTATCTACTTTACAAGTCTGAAGTTTCAAAACTTCGAATTGTAAATTGTCAAGACCATAAGATCAAAGTTTTAAAACTTTGAAATTGTAATAAAAAAATAAAAACTAAATTTTTTTTTTGCATTTTTGCAGGGGGACAAGGCCCCCTGCACCTCCTACATCCCTTGCTAAATAAATATACCTACTCTGAGATCACACTACAGTGAGGAAAATGGTAAATTTCCTGTTCCGGGCTGTATGGCGATCTCCATTCAAAACGTTGGAAGTTTCAAAACTTTGATCGTATGGTCTCGACCATTTTCAGTTTGAAGTTTTGAAACTTTGAGCTTGTGAAGGGAATCCATATATGCATATAGATATATATATATATATATATTTATTATTATTTTATGTTACATTTGTTGACTGGGAAAGTCTGACTGGGTATATGCCTATTTTCAGCAGAGGCCTGGGGAGAAAAGCTCCATATATTCAGACATATAAGATTTACATAATATAAGAGTACAATCTAGCATATCAGATGAAAAAAGAAACAGTATAATTATAGTAAAGACACAGTTCAACAGGAGAAATGACCTATATGTCAGAGTATAATATCACAACTAAGGCTCCATATATTCAGACAAGCAAAATTTCACATAATGTAAGAGTATAATCTAGCATTTCAGAGGAGAAAAAAACCAGCGCATTTATAGCAAAGACACAGTCTGACAGGTAATGACATATGTCAGAGTATAATAACAATATAAGGTGCAAGACATTTGCCTAGTAGTATTAATTTCTCACACAGAGAAAAGAGTAAACATCGTACTGCAATCATCTGCTAGTTAAAGGATATGAAATAGTAATGAAATACTGATAACCTGTTGACAGCTAATAGTAGAGCTGGCAGCTAATTAGTGGTACAGGAGAAAGGGGGGGGTTCGTGGATCCTCACGGTGGCAGCTGCTGCTCCTTCGTGAAAAACCTCAGTCAAGAATTCTAGTATGGATGACAATGGAGCTTTGCAAGGGTCAATGTTCTTGTTAGAAGCCCAAATGGAAAATCTCTTCCACTTACTATGATACAATTTTCTGGTGGAAAGTTTGTGGGAGGCCAACAAAATTTGACTTGTGTCATATGAAAGATTATGAAGCCTGGCTATTCGGGAAACTGGAGCAGCCAAGCAGTTAGCTTCAGTGACTGCAAGGAAGGATGGAGGTCCCCTGACGGGTGAGTCAGAAGGTCCGGAACTGGGTCCAAGATCCATGGATCCTCCAAGAGATGATGGTAAAGAAATGGAAACCAAATCTGCCAAGGCCAATGAAGGGCTATAAGAATGACAGTCCTTCCCAGCGACTTTACTTTCTGTAAAAATCTGGGTATCAGCAGAATTGGGGGAAATGCATAGAGGAGACCTGGGGACCAATCATGTACGAGTGCATCCCTCATGTTTCTCCCAGAGGGGATATCAGGGCAAAGTAGCTTCTACATTTGGTGTTGATCTGGCTGGCAAAAAGGTCACAGCAAGGCTGGCCCGATTTGAGGAAAATCCTGTCCACAATCTCCTGTTTGAGGGACCACTCATGTGGCAACAAAATTGCCCTCCTCAGCTTGTCAACTATCATGTTGGAGCTCCCCGGGATGTGCGTTGCCAAAAGAAAGCGCTGGGATGACACAGCCACTGCCAAAGTCTGAGGGCTTCTCAGCAAAGGGGGTAAGATTTGGTCCCGCCCTGTTTGTTCAAATACCAGACCACTGACATATTGTCTGTATGGCAATTGTCCCTAGAGGGAGAGAATCCTCAAAGTACTGCAACGCCAGAAGTACCACTCATCTCTAGAATGTCGATATGCAAGTGTGACTCTTGATCCGTCCCATGTGCCTTGGGCAGTCTTTCCCTGAAAATGCCCCCCCCACCCTATCAGGGAAGCATCCATGGTCACAGTGGCTACTGGAGGGGGGAGTACAAAGGGATGTCCTATTGTGACATATAGAGACCTCAACCACCACTGAAGATCCCTCTTGCAAGAGTTTGTAATCAGAATCATATGGTTCATTGACAATTCCCGGTAAGACCATTGCGTGAAAAGGAGCCATTGAAGAATCCACATATGCAGCCTCACCAATGGAATGGCTAATATTGCTGCTACCATCAAACATAGTACTTTCAAGACTTCTGCGGCTGGAGCTCTGTTCTTTGACACCAAAGAAGTGATGTGTTGGTGAAGAATTGGTACCCTTCTGAGTGGAAGATGTAGAATGGTGGCTGAAGTGTCTAACTCTGCCACTATAAAGATGATATGCTGCGATGGTGACAAGGCTGACTTTTCGAAGTTGACGATAATACCTAAGTGGTTGCAGAGTGTCAGAGTGGATTCTGTTGCCTGAATCAGTTGATGCCTGGTGGTGGAGGTAAGGAGCCAATCATCTAGGTACGGAAAAACATGGAATCCTAGACGCCTCAGGTGAGCCATGACCACTGCCATACATTTGGTAACCACTCAAGGGGCTGTAGTGAGACCAAAGGGCAGGGCTCGAAACTAGTAGTGACTGGCTCTCAGTCAGAAACGCAGATGATCTCTGGATGGTTTGGCCATTTTTATATGGTAGTACACATCCTTGAGATCAATTGAGCACATCCAATTGTCCTTCCCTAAAATGGGAAGTATGGACTGAAGCGTGACAATCCGAAACTTCTCTTTTCTTACAAATTGGTTCAGTCTGCTGAGGTACAAAATGGGTCTCCAGTCCTCTGTTTTCTTTGGAACCAAAAGGAATCTTGAGTAAGTTCCGAATCCTGTTTGGTCTGCTGGGACTGGCTGGATGACTCTTTTTTCTAGCAACTTGAGGACCTCTGTGGTCCCTTGTTCCCTGTAACTGGGTGGAACATCCGGGATTCTCTTGATGGGAATGAGTGGAGTGAAGAACGGTATATACCCTCTGGAAATGATGCTTTGTACCCATCTGTCATTTGTAATATCTAGCCAGGCTTCTGGGTTCAAAGATAAGTGACCCCCGACTGCCTCCAGAGCAAGACAGTTGGGCCTCCTCTCTGGAGCGCTGGTAGGGCTGAACCAGAGAAATAATCTGTCACCCTGGTGTTGCGGACCCCCTCTGCCATGAGGGCAGTGTCTTCCATTATTACCTCCTCCTCTGCCCCTGGAGGAAAGTTCTCCACGTGTGTCCTGAAAGGTTACATGGGCTTTATAGAACTGCATCTTTCCTCCCCTTTGGCCTTTGGGGTAAGGCCGAGTAAGGAGAGAAAAATGGACTCCGGCAGACAGAGTCTTTCCCTCCTGTTCACATTTCATCAATGTTTCCTTTACCTTAGGCCCAAACAAGGATGAGCCATCAAATGGGGTATTTATGAATGAAGACTTGTAGGGCTCCGCAAAGGAACAGAGGTGCATCCAGGCATGCCTACGGAGAGAAATCCCTGCTCCTGCAGCCCTACTCGACCCATCTGCTGCATACATGAGACGCATGGACGAGTTCGCAATGGAATCAACGGTAGCAAGCTGGGCAGAAACTGTCAGTGACACCTGCAGCTACAGCACCCTGAAGAGCATCTCCCAACTCCTTAAGGAGATCTCTTTGCAGTCTGGTGAAATGGGTCAGATAGTTCAGTGATCGAAGAGTGAAAGTCGCTGAACTGAACATGCATTTCCCATATCTATCCATGATCCTAGAATCTCTGTTAGGAGGATGGATAGACGCAGAAGTTTCAGACAATTCCTTCTTGGTGGCTGCCTCCACCACCATGGCATCAACAGGGACCCACTTAGACAAGAAGATTTTATCCGCTGGGGCAGAGAGAAACTTATTCAGCCTCCGAGGGACAGGCTCCATGGACTCCGGAGACTCCCATGCCCTACGCGAGTCCAGTTGCATAAGCTCATCGTAGGGTGGAGACACCCAGGAGGTGGAAGGTTGAAACCCAAAAGCCTTCAGAAGAACCGACTCATCCTCAGTAGGGTTTGTGGACTGCCAATCACCCCTCTGCCTAAGGATCTCAAGGATCTCCGCAAAGGAAATGTGCTCAGAGGGGGATCAAGGGGACCCTTCTGACTCATCCAAATCAGTGTCAGATGTCAATGACTCCTGTGAGGAGTCCAAGTGCATCCTCTTGCACACTCTCTTTCTGGGAACTTCCTCAGTGGAAGCCTCTAGGGAAGTCTCAAAAGAGCAGGGGGCACCCAGTGGGGCTACCTGCGGCTCTGGGTCTCCACGCGTGGGGTGGCCGATGGAAGCAGAAGCAGACACAGGCACTTTAGGGGAAGAAGAGGCCAGATCTGGTGATGAGAAAGTCTTAGGAGACAGTACTCGCCTCATGGCTTCGAAGGCATCACTGCTCCGATGAGAAGGAGTCAACAGACCCGAAGAAACCGTGATCCCCTCCCACACCGATGCCGTGGGCTCTGAGCCCGAGGTGGGAGCCAAGTTCACCCATGCCGAGGCCCCGAGAGGAAGAGTTGGCACCGACAGGTCAGTGCGACTATCCTCCCCGGACCCGACCGGAGAGTGTTGGCTCCTAGAGTTCTCAGTCGGCGCTGAGGACATCGGAGTAGATGGAGCCAATGACACTGAAACAGGAGTCAGCTACAAGGGTTCTACAACCATCAGGTCGGTCTCTTCCAGCACTGAAAAACCGCTATGGCTCAGAAGAGGAGCAGTCAATTTCTGGGTAGTAGTCTTTGGTTCCGATGCCTGGGTTGGAACTGACAGCAATTTAGCTAGGCCTGGTGCCTTTAAGAGCTTCTGTACCAGTCGGTCCATGTCCGAATCTGAAAGACTAACAGAGAACCTGGAGGAATGCAATGATGGTGCTGACTGGAGTAATGGAGAAGGAGATTCGGAGACCGGTTCCAAGGCAGTGTCCCGGGTCCAAAAGGAAAAGACTGTTGGCTCCAAAGGCTGTGGAGCCAAAGTCACAGCAAGTTCCACTTTCTTTGACTTTTTTGACTTAAGAGTCTGAAGAGGCTTTGGAGGACTTCGATGACTTGCTGGCTCCATCCTGGTCAGACAAAGCTTCCACAAAGATGTGCTTAAGAAGACCCCGATCCATGAGCTTTTTCTTCCTCTCAGCAAGCATCCTGGTGTAAAAGGAGTGGCAGATACTGCAGGACTCCTGAAGGTGCACCTCACCCAGACAATAAACACACTGAATGTGTCCTTCTGTGACAGACATCTGTGATGAATGAATGGTGAGATTGAACAACTTCACATAAAGAAGTTATGTACTCACCATAACGTTCCATGTGAGTTGTTTCATCTATATGTAGACACACACGTATGCATGAACACACATATATATATATGTGGATGCAGTTGCAGTTGTATTCATCATATGATTTACTTATCAAAACAGGAATTTATGACTCTTGATCAGTCCCCATTTCATCGGTCAGTGAGGGAGTGTCTGGGGTCTTTTTAGTGTCAGATCAGCCAACAGCTGGGTAAGAAAATGTCTCCTTTTCAAGATTGTTGTGCAGTCCTGGAGTTGGTATATTTATGAGGTGTAAGATCCACAGTTCCTCATGTGGGGAAATGCAAAAACAATTGGTTTGCTGTTTTTTTTATAACTTTCAATGTTAAGGACATTCAGTGTTTTGGGATGGCAATACATATACATTATAAATATAGAGCACGTCCTGGGCTAAGGCCAAGAACACAGCTTCAAAGGACCCTGATAATATCCTGGGATGCCTCCTAAATCGTCCAAAATATTACCTATTAGGACCACCGGTGTTACTATTTAACTGTAGTGTTAAAACAAGCTTCATGCCATGAGAATGGAGAATGCAACGGTCATCCCTATTCTTAAGGGCAGATCATCAACAGATCCTGGAAGCTAAAGACCCATTAATCTGACTAGCTTTACATGGTAAGCTATGGAAAGAATTACCATGGAAATTATCAACAAAGATATTCGAGAACTTAAGACACTGGTTCCATCCCAATCTTGCTTTAACAAAGTAAAGTCATGCTTGCTGAACCTGATGGACTTCTTTGACAAAGTCACTAAGGCAATGGATGAGAGTTAAACAGTGCATACTGCCTACCTTGACCTATCTAAGGCATTTGATACAATACTCCACTCTGGCATTGTTAAACTTATGGAATTAGGCATCGACCCTTTTATAACATGCTGGATAGCCAACTGGCTCACAGATAGGACCCAGGAAGTTATGATTGGTGAGTCCACCTTCTCAGAGAGGCAAGTCACCAGTGGAGTCCCTCAAGGCTCTATGCTGGGACTGCTCCTCTTTGGCGTCTACTTTTCAGAAGTGAAGGCTGATGTCAAAGGCCTCTGACCAAGTTTGCAGATGATTGCAAACTAAGAGCAGTCACAGAATCCTGCCAAGACACCAACATCTTACAAGAGGGTCTAACAAAGACAAATGACTGATGTCGAAGCCAATGCCTAAAACTCAATGCCAAGAAACACATTATATTACATTTTGGGAAGCTGGCCACCCCCAGGAAACTACATTATCAATAAAACACCCCTAAGAGTTGATCCACTAGTCAGGGATCTGGATGTACATGTAAACAGTAGCCTGGCCTTTGACCAACATGTATCCAAGGTAGTAAGGAATCCATTCCTAGCTTCCTGTTTTGTAGCTGCCTTCAGCACCTCCAATTTCACAATGAAGTTTAACTGTGGTTAACTTAAATGGCATTGTATAGTACAACTTAAACTGCATGGACTAGGATTAATTCTCCAGTGTAAAAGTGCTTCCCACCAGCAGAATATTACTCTGATAACTTTATACCATAGTAGTACCGACCTGAGTTAATTTCTGTTTATTTTTCTGATTGTTTCAGGCAGTCTAGACTCATCTGTGGTCTGGGCTCTTAGATTACCTTATTCACAACTACCCTGTCTTCTATTGTTTACAGGTCTGAACTAAGGAAGCCATTGGAGCACATATCCAATCACAACCCTCCCCATCAATCTAGCCCTTAGATTAACATACTACCCCGCCTACCACTGGGACACAGAGCCAAGCTCAGTCAGCCATTAGAGCTCATATTCTGAGCTTGCCCCTCCCCATGCAGCTTCCGTTTGGAAGCTATATAGTACAATGGACTCCGTAGGCTCCATTTCCAAATTTCCATCTACTTTCTCCCCGTCACCCCTGGGATTCCGGATACTGGCTAAGGTTCTTGCCGCCCCTATAGTGCCTATTTTAGGCAAGGTTCAAATGACAAATTCACCACCGTAACAGGAACAGGCAAGCAAAAACTGAGGGTGATGCTACTCGATGCTAGAAGTCTAAATCTCAAAATGCACTCACTCGAGGCACTCCTTAAAATGGACAACATTGATATCAGTGCAGTGACTGAGACCTGGTTCAAGGCTCCAGAGAGCACCCCTGCACTACCAGGCTATAACTCATACCACACTTTTCGGCCATGTAACCTGGACCGAAACACCGAAGGCAGAGGTGTGTCCATATTCATTAAGGATATCCACACCTCCAGGCTAGTTGCCAAGCATAATGCAGCCGAGGTTATCCAAGTGCAATTAACTCTGGGCAAAACTGCAATCCAAACTGTAGCTTACTACAGATCACCCACCATGCCCCAGGATTCCCACTCCTCTTTTCTTGATGTACTGGAAAGTACTAGGGTTCAACCAAACACCTAATAATGGGCGATTTCAACTACCCCACCATTAACTGGGAAAACTACTCATGTACCAACTCCTTCGCTCTCTGCTGAGAAAGGTTTAAATTATGACCCAGGCTATCAAAGGCAGAGTCTGAAGGTGAGGATGCAGAATCCCCCCCCCCCCTCTGAACCAAGAGATCTGGTATCAGGGGAAGATGCCAAGACAGAGACTGGGAGAGACTCCGAAGAAGTGGATACCAATGCTGTCTGGGCCAGTCTGGAACTATGATGATGGCCCTTGGTTTTTCATCCCTTAACTTTAAGAGCACTCTGTGAAGAAGTGGCAGAGGAGGGAATGCATAAATTGATAGCTGTGTCCAGGGGGAGGACAGAACATCCACTTTCCAAGCCTTGTTGTGATGATCCCTGGTGCAAAAGTTTGGAAAAAGGTGGTTGGTTGGAGATGAAAAGAAATCCACCAGGGGAGTGCCCCAACACTGAATGATGCGATGGAAGATGGTCTTGTTTAGTTGCCACTCATGAGGATCCAAGATCTGCCTACTCAACCGGTATGCCAAGGTGTTGAGCCTTCCTGGAAGAAACTGGGCTATCAGATGAATGCCCAGAGAAGCTGCCATGGACCATAGTCTCATGCTTTGTCTGCACAGGGGGTAAGAGAGAGTCCCTCCCTGCTTGTTGAAGTACCACATGACTGTAGTGTTGTCTGTCCTGACTAGAAGAGTACCAGGAGAGAGAAGATGCTTGAAAGCCATCAAGGCCTGGTAAACTACCATCATTTCCTTCAGATTTATGTGCAAATGGACTTGTTGATACCTCCAAGTTCCCTGAATGCATCTGCCCTCTAGATGCGCTCCCCAACCGTAGTCCAAGGCATTTGTGGTGAGAGTCTGGCTGGCAGGAGGTGGACAGAAAGGTAGACCTTTGTTCTGTACACAGGCCATTGCCCCCAAAGGAACTCCATCTGCAGACAGGGAATCAGATGAAGAATCAAGTCCAAATCCTGTGTGTGTTGACACCAAAGGGTTTTGAGGTACCATTGTATTTTCCTTATATGCAGTCTGGCATATAGAATCATCAGAATACAAGAATCCATGGATCTCGGGGCTTGCAGGAATTGCCTTGCAAAGAGCTGGGTCATGTTTGCCAAATTCTTGAAGTTATCTGAAAGACCAATCTGTTTCTCTTGAGGGAAGGATACCATCTGGGCGGCTGTGTTCAGATTCACTCCCAGGAATACAATCTCCCTAGTGGGTACCAATTTTGACTTCTTTTAGTTGATTGTGTAGCTCAAAGAGGTGGGAAAGTTCTTTACAAAGCCAAATACTTTAGAAGTTGCTCTGGAGAGTTTGCCTGAATAAGACAATCATCCAGGTAAGAGTAAATTTGAATGTTTCTTTGCCTGCAAAAGGCAATGACTGGAGCCAGGCATTTTGTAAAAACTCTGGGAGCAGTAGATAAGCCAAAGGGCAGTGCAGAGAATTGGAAGTGCCTGTTCCCCGCCCTGAAGCAAAGGAACTGCCTGCAGCTTTCCCTTACTGGGATGTACAAGTAAGCTTCTTTTAGATCTAAAGTAACCAGCCAGGAATCTTTGGCCAGCATTGGCAGCAACTGCTGAAGAGTGAGCATTTTTAACTTGGGAATTACCAGAAAAGTGTTCAGAATGGACAAATCTAGAATAGGGCACCAGGTGCCCCCTTTTTTGGGGACCAGGAAAAGTCTTGAGTAAAAACCCCTGGCCTATCTGAAATGCAGAAACTGGCTCTACTGCTCCCAGATTTAGCAAAGAAACTTGTTTTTCTGCTTCTGCCCTTTGAAGAGGGACAAAAGCAGAAAAACAATGAAGGCTAAGGATAAGGCATATGAAGAGTTGTATAAAAGGTTGGACACTAAGAAGGGAGAAAAGGACCTGTACCGATTGGCTAGACAGAGGGACCGAGCTAGTAAATATATGCTGCAGGTAAGGGTGATAAAGGATAATGAGGGAAACGTACTCACAAGTGAGGAGAGTGTGTTGAGCAGATGGAAAGAGTACTTTGAGGGGTTGATAAATGAAGAGAATGAGGGGGAGAGAAGGTTGGATGATGTGCGGATAGTGAATCATGAAGTGCAGTGGATTAGCAAGGAGGAAGTAAGGATAGCTATGAAGAGGATGAAGAATGGAAAGGCTGTTGGTCCAGATGACATACCTGTGGAAGCATGGAGGTGTTTAGGTGAAATGGCAGTCGAGTTTTTAACTAGATTGTTTAATGAAATCTTGGAAAGTGAGAGGATGCCTGAGGAATGGAGAAAAGTGTTTTGGTACCGATTTTTAAGAATAAGGGTGATGTGCAGAACTGTAGTAACTACAGAGGGATTAAACTGATCAGTCACAGCATGAAGTTATGGGAAAGAGTAGTGGAAGCTAGGTTAAGAAGGGAGGTGATGATTAGTGATCAGCAGTATGGTTTCATGCCAGGAAAGAGCACTACAGATGCGATGTTTGCTCTGAGAGTGTTGATGGAGAAATACAGAGAAGGTCAGAAGGAGTTGCATTGTGTCTTTGTGGATTTAGAGAAAGCATATGACAGGGTGCCTAGAGAGGAGTTGTGGTATTGTATGAGGAAGTCGGGAGTGTCAGAGAAGTATGTAAGAGTGGCACAAGATATGTACGAGGGAAGTGTGACTGCGGTGAGGTCTGCGGTGGGAGTGACAAATGCATTTAAGGTGGAGGTGGGATTACATCAAGGATCAGCTCTGAGCCCTTTCTTATTTGCAATGGTGATGGACAGGTTGACATACGAGCTCAGACAGGAGTCCCTGTGGACTATGATGTTTGCAGATGACATTGTGATCTGTAGTGAGAGTAGAGAACAGGTGGAGGAGACCCTGGAGAGGTGGAGATATGCTCTAGAGAGAAGAGGAATGAAGGTCAGCAGGACTAAGACAGAATATATGTGTGTGAATGAGAGGAAGGATAGAGGAATGATGAGGATGCAGGGAGTAGAGGTGGCAAAGGTGAATGAGTTTAAGTACTTGGGATCAACAGTTCAGAGTAATGGTGAGTGTGGAAGAGAGGTGAAGAAGAGAGTACAGGCAGGATGGAGTGGGTGGAGAAGAGCGTCAGGAGTAATTTGTGACAGACGAGTACCAGTAAGAGTGAAAGGGAAGGTCTACAACAGGGTAGTGAGACCAGCTATGTTATACGGGTTGGAGTCAGTGGCATTGACAAAAAGGCAGGAGTCAGAGCTTGACGTGGCAGAGTTGAAGATGTTAAGATTTGCACTGGGTGTGACGAGGATGGACAGGATTAGGAATAAGTATATTAGAGGGTCAGCCCAGGTTGGAAGGTTTGGAGACAAAGCCAGAGAGGTAAGATTACATTGGTTTGGACATGTGCTGAGGAGGGATGCAGAGTATATTGGGAAAAAGATGCTAAGGATGAAGCTGCCAGGTAACAGGAAAAGAGGAAGGCCTAAGATAAGGTTTATGGATGTGGTGAGAGAGGATATGCAGGTAGTTGGTGTGACAGAGCAAAATGCAGAGGACAGGAGGAAATGGAAACAGTTGATCTGCTGTGGCGACCCCTAATGGGAGCAGCCAAAAGAGGAAGAAGAAGCCCTTTGAAGAGGGAGATATCTGGGTAGCCTTGGAGGACCGGAAAGGTGTGAAAGGAGAATTTGTAGCTTTGGGATACTATTTTTAGCACCCATTTGTCATCTGTGAAAGTGTGCCAAACATCTGCAAAAATGGCTAACCTTCCCCCTAAAGGAAACCCTGGACCCGCAGGGGCAAGCAGGAGAAGGCCGGAGTCATTGAGAATGTTTGCTTTGAGAAGTCTGCTTAGAACTCCCGGATTTTGAAGTTGAAGCCTGCCAGTGTTTAGCCTTTTGAGGGGTGGAAGTCTGTCCCCTGGAAGACCTGTAACCCCTAGACCTAGTATGATCCTGTTTACTAGGGTCAGGAAAAGACCAGTTCTTAGAAGGGTAATGCCTGCTAAAACGAGGTGGCTGAACTTGCTGAAAATCCTTAACAGTTTGCATAAATTTAGCCTTATCCTCCAACTTCAACACCTCTTCCACTTTGTTTCCAAAAAGATAGTCCTTGTGCAAGGGCACATCCAGTAATTTAGATTTTATAGGTTCAAAAGGGGGCTGTTCCCCGAGCCAAGCATGTCTTCTAATAACAGAACCAGTGGCTGCTGCCCTGCAAGAAGCCTCCAAAGTGTCAAAACCACAATGTAGAGAATGTTTAGTAACAAGAGTGGCAGAATTCAGTAAATCTTGCATGTCCTTACTCTCCATCAGGGAAGGAACACCAGCAATTTTAGCCTTAATGGCCTCCAAAAGTAAGCTGCTGATACTGAAGCATATGAAAGAGACAATTAACAGACCTAATAGCCAGGGTGGAAGAAGTATAAATCTTTTTACCCCACCTATCCAAGGCCCTAGATTCCCCGTCAGAAGGAACAGGATTTTTAGCAACCATGGCTTTAACACCCTTAGGGCCCTTAGAAATAATCTCTGGATCAGCAGTAGGATTCTTGAAAAGGAACCGATGAGAATCCGGAACAATATAATACCTGTCAGGCTTTCTGGGAGCAGAAGGAACAGAATTAGGAGTCAAAGAATTCTCCAAGAAAACATCATCAACAACTTCCAAAACCGGAGGGATAGCCAAAGGCTTATGCGGAGGCAAATCCAAGAACTGCCTAATCCGCTTCTTATACTGAGGGTAGCCCTGACTTTCCCATTTAAAATGCTCCCTAAGGGTATTCAGAGTATCCCCAAAAGAAAAATCTTCTGTGGGGAGGCAGAAGGGATAGAGTCTTCAGCATCAGAATCCTCAAAACCAGAAAAAAGCTGAGAGTGTCCTTCTTCATCAGCAGAAGTGCTGGAAACTTGAGTCTGAGGCAGACAAAACTTCTTGGAACAATTCCCTAGCCCTCTTAGAAGGAGGTGGCTGAGAGCCCCTGATAAGAGTCAAGAAATCACTAGCCATCTTAACCATCTAAGCCTGAGGCATTTAAGGGGAGGCCGGCACCTGCTTAGGAGTAGATTTTCGGCTGGAAGGCCTGCCAGAAAACCGGATAGACTCAGGAGGCATAGCCACCGCAGAAGTATGAACCGAGGTCATTGGTCTGGATCTGGTTTCCAGTCGGAGAAAAGAGGCCTCAGAAGCCAGCGCCTGCTTAGCAGCTCCAGATCCATCAGAGGCAGCGACATGCAGGGGGTCCAAAGATGAAGTAGAAGCCTGTGGAACGGAGGACTCAGAAAAGGTCTCTGCAGACACCTGCTGCTGAACATCCACGGACTGCAGGGGCAAAGAAAGCGCCTCACAAGCTACCGCTGGAGCGACAACCAGCTTAACAGGGATGACGTTAGTTAATTTGACCCTAAGCCTGTTGCAGTCCTTATCCTTGTGCTTCTTAGGAACATTTGAAGTCGGGAGACTAGAAGACGCTATACCGACGAACTTACGCCAAACTCCAAAGTGCCTATATAAAATCCTAGCTCTACATCGTATGGTACATGGGTTGAAAGAAGCACAAAGATCACAATTAGGGACGTCGTGCTCAAGGCCCAAACAAGTAATACAGTAAGAATGAAAATCACGATGGGGAATCTTTTTTCCACAGGCAAGACCGTTATTAACTTTCTCTGACATTCGTTACAGCAAAAAAAAAAAAGGTCCCCAATGGGGTACTTATCTGAGGAGGTCTTCAACTTTAGAAGTCAGAATACAAAAAGAAGGTAAATTGGCCAACTTACACTCATGCAAATTGCTTCTGATTTGGGATCTGTGGCAAGAAAGACTGAGGAAATGGCGTCTGCTGCCTGCCTTTGTACCTGATGTCAGGCTTAATCCGGAGGCAGCCGAAGTCATATACCAAGGACTTTGGTATTCTGGCCGACTACGGGCTACTGGGAGCCGGATAACCCATTTGTAAGGACTGCAACAGTGAAACACGATGAACATCTGGCAGCTAAAGCTGAGTTCTACACCAATGCTTTATACAAACACCTGTATAGCTGCATTGACTCAGCCATACCGGATAGGACCAAAACAAGCTCCTCAAGGAAGAGCAAACCTACCTGGTGGACAACTGCCATTAACGTGATTTACAATAAGAGGAAGAAATTACTGTCTAAGAGTAAGCTGGAGTAAGCCCTAAACTGGAAACACTCCCTCCTCAGCTTAAACAAGCAAATAAGACTTCTTGTGAAGTCCTCCAGAGAAAACTATGAATCCAGATTAGCTTTCTCAACTAAGAACAACCGTAAGGCATTCTTTAGTTACATCTGTAACCAAAAAGGAAAGGCCCAGATTTGTGCTGAACTGGTAGTTAATGATACCACATATACTGAGCCTGTGGACATAGCTAACCTGCTGACTGACAAGTTCTGTGAAAACTTCACTCCTCTGTACCCACCACACGTACCCCATGACATCCCTAGCACCTGTCCTCTGCCCTCTATCTCTAATCAGTAAGTCATAAACAGGTTCTCTAAGGCCAAAAACACAGCATGAATGGGGCCTGATATCATCCCAGGCTGCATCCTACATGAGCTCTAACAAGAATTAGCAACACCACTGAATACTCTTTTCAATCATAGTCTAAGCACCAGCTTCATCCCAGATGAATGGAAAATGACCACCTTTATTCCCTTGCACAAAGGTGGTGCTTCCACTGAACCCGGGAACTATATACCGGTTAACCTGACTAGCCTCGTCTGCAAGGACATGGAGTGAATCATCATGGACTTTATCAACAAAGATAAAGATAATCTCTAAACACTTGACCCTACTCAGTTTGGATTTGTCAAAGAGAGATCATGCCTGTTAAACCTGGTGAACATCTTCGAGACAGTCACCAAGGCCCTGGACAAGGGGAAATCTGTGCCTACCTAGACTTAGCCAAGGCTTTTGACACTATCCCCCACTCAGACATCATTGACAAACTTACCCAGCTAAGTATCAACTCTTACATCATTAGATGGGTCACTAACTGACTCCAAATCTGACTTCAGACTAGTGGCAAGTAGAGTACCATAGGGTTGAGTCCTGTGTCCTCTCCTGTTTGGTATCTACTTCTCTGAAGTACAGGCTTACGCAGAAGGTCTTTGGCTAATGAAGTTCACAGATGACTGCAAACTAGGAGCCATAATCGAAACTCCTAATGATGTGGACATCCTACAAAAGGGCCTCACTGAGACAGATGCCTGGTGTCAAAGCCATGGCCTCAAGCTCAATGCCAAAAAGTGCATTGTCATCCTCTTTGTTAAAAACTCTGTACCCATGAACTACCACATAGGCGGTAGTCTACTTAATACCGAAAGTGTGATAAGAGACCTTGGGACACAAGTGGACAGGAGTCTCTCCTTTGATAATCACATCACCACAGTAATAAGGAAATCCTTCTATGTGGCACACCTCATCAGAAAAGGTTTCTCATCCAGCAAAAAAGAGGTAATTGTTCCCCTCTACTTGTCACTCGTTAGACCTATTATAGAGTACAACGCCCCTTTTGGTATGTACCTCATAAGACATCAACTGGAAAGGCTGCAGAAATACCTCACAAAGAGGATTACTGGCCTCAAACAGATGCCTTACACAGACCATCTCAAAAAACTCCAGCTTTACTCCGTCACATATCACCTACTCAGAGGCGATCTCTGCCTAACATACAAAGCTATGTCAAACCCAGAGCTGCTGGACATGCTCCACTTAAAGAAATCCCAATCCCTCCAAGCTACACGCTCTAGGGACCGAAACCTTGTCACCACAATAAACAGAACATGCTGGAGGGACAGATTTCTGTCCCAGAGACTTCCCATACTCTGGAACAAACTACCCATCTATATCAAACAAAGCTCTCATTAGCACTCTTCAAGAAAAATCTTGATGATTGGATGGGAAATAGGAAATTCCTCCCTGGGATTACTTCTGGGGCTCTGTTCGACAGTGGCACAGGAAAATAATTTTCTTGGGTGGCAAAAGCCAGGGTAGCTTTTTGGCTAGGCTTATATAGGCCCTAGGGCCAGTACCTACCTATGAACTGATAGAACACATATAGTCAAAATAGGGGAATCCACCTCCAACAGCAGACCTGTAACCAGTTGTGTTCCACAAGGATCAGTCCTAGGACTCTACTGCTTGGAATTTATTTCTCTGAAATACAAGCAAAAACTACAGGTCTGTGGCTGACAAAGTTTGCTGATAACTATAAACTGGGAGCAGTCACAGAATCTCCAAATGATGTCAACTTCCTACAAGAGGGTTCTTACACAAACAAATGATTGGTGCCAAAGTCATGGCCTTAAACTTAATGTAAAAAATGTATCATCATCCCTTTCAGTAAGAGCAATGTTCCTGCTAACTACTACATCAGTAGCAACACCCTAAGTATGCAATCAGCAGTGAGAGACCTGGGCACACAGGTTGACAGCAACCTTACTTTTGATCACCATGTCTCCACAGTGGTAAGAAGGGCATTTCTGTATTGCGCATCTCAAAAGTAAGGGCATTGCCTCCAGGAAAAAAAGAAGTTATAACCTCCATGTATTCTTCCCTCATCAGGCCAATAATCGAGTACAACACCCCTTTTGGTATGTACCTTTTCAAGCACATGCAGCAATTGGAGACCAAAAAGTTCCTCACAAGGAAAATTCAAGGTCTTCAGCATCTGTCCTATGTGGATCATCTGAAATCACTGTCACGTTATTCTGTTAAATATAAATATAGACTACTCAAAGGCACTCTCTGCCTTGCATATAAGGCAATTTCTGATCCTGCTTTATTGGAAAAGTTGCATATCTGCAAATCAAATGGTACATGGGTTACACACTCTAAAGACCCTAACCTGGTATGTGACATTAATAGAACCTACTGGAGGGACAGATTTGTCTCCCAGGGGTTATCACAGATTTGGAATAGTCTCCCACTTCATGTTAGAGGACCTTATTGACACTCTTCAAAAGCAATCTGGACACTTGGATGAGTAACAGTAAATTCACCCCAGGGGTCCCACTTGTGTTTCTCTTGAACAGGGGCAATAGGTGCTGATCATAGAAATAAGGTTAGAACTTGGCTAGACTTGAAAGGGCCATAGGGCCATTAGCCTAGTAACTTCCTACGGTCTTATGATCCTATGCAACCCAACCCAGTTTTGTCTCAGAGTTCCTTGGACAACCTATGTGACATCTCCACTCTGGGCCAGTAATCAAAGAGTGAATTCTCACCACTGACACTGGAGAGGGACGTTCACTTGGAATACAAATGTATACACTCAGTATTTCCAGATGCAGACCTCTCTGCATTAAGCACAATTCCCCTTAAGAGCATATAGGGAACACAGTTGGCCAAGGGTCTGGATTTCTTTATCTCCCTCCAGGTCCCCAATAAGACTCCCCACTGGCACAGCTTCAGAGTTAAGTCCTCAGCAGATTTCCCAAGTCAAGTCCACCACCACTCTTTCTGTGAAGCCAGTGCTATGTGCCCCAGCTACAAGTAGCTGACACAAACACTCTGAGATTTAATTTTCACACACACACAAACACACCTGGGAAAGGCTGGCACAGATTACCTGCTCTACCAACTTTGCCCAGATTATAAGGTAGATTCACTGCCACCAGTCAGTTACTATAAGGATCTTAAAACTGTATCTAATTATACTGAGTGAAGTTAATATTTATGTAAATGGTAATGTTGACCAAACAGCCAGGCTTTCAGGAGTGGCCAGAGCAGTCACCAAATAAATATATGCAAATACTCTCAAAGGTCAACATATTTTCTAAAAAGGACCAGCCACAATGAAAAGTTTTACATATATTTAATAATAAATAATAAAATAACAAGAAAATACTAAATGCCTATTTTCAGTAAACACCAGAGTTTCAGTCAAAGGAAATATTGAAAATAACCCAGCTGGAAAGAGTCACACAGTTACAGAAAAAAACGATACTTAACTATTCTCACTATATTTTCCTACCTGATTTAGGGAAGTACTGTCCCTGGTCACTTACTAGAGCAAAGCAAGATAAAGTGGGTGAGTGATCCTTGCTGTCAGATCCAAGACAGAATGCAGAATGCGGAGCCCAATCTTGTACTAATATTTAAATATTACTTCTGGCTTACAGAATGACATCACACACATCTGGTCATCTGACTCTACTTCCCGCACTATCCTCATTACTAGAAGCTGAAAGGATTTTGGCACCTGTGTGTTACCATACACACAGATTCAGCATTGTTCAGATGTGTCTTACTTTGTATTGTCATATGTTGTCTACCCTATCTGTATCATAGAAATAATTTTGTAAACAAAATGTTGTATTAATGTAAATGTCAGTCAGATTTTATGTAGAAATTTTCTCCATGGGCCTCCACTGAAAAAGGACACTTTGTCCTGTCATACTTTCACAGTAAACAAACGTAAAAGTAAATAAAAAATAAAAACATGGTACAGCTGCTGGAAGTCATAAAAACATAAAAGCATTCCACTCTTCCTACAGGAGCTACAACCTATTCTGTAGCACAGATATTGTGTCTCTAGCTCCATTCATAACTGTGGGATAACATCTTTATGGCTTAACCCATACAGTAATTAAATTTCAGATATATTTTAAAGTTTGAGAACAACCTCATCTCTTTCAGTCCTCTGTTAAACTGTATACCTTTAATTCAGTTACAATAATACAGGTACATTTATTTTCTTTCCAACAGGGCACACTGTTGATACATTTTAAAAGAAGCAGCTTTACAAATACATTTTTCAACACAATCATCTGTACAAATCAGTTTAATATACAAATGACATATGGTTCTTTACAAAATTCCAGCTAGCTGTGCTGGCATATGTTACACATCCACTGCTCCACTTCTCTTGGCATGGCTGGCAGTACCTCCTATTGTCACAGTATATATGGGAGTATGTTAGTAAGGAGGCAGATAAGGGTTATGTGGGGGTATGTTAGTTGGGGATTAATTTACTTACCATCAACCTCTGTCCATCAGAAATATGGAGGCCAGACTGGGGAGAATTTGCAATTTCCCATCCAATCATTAAGGTTTCATTTGAATAAGGCCAGGGATAAACTCTGCTTCATGTAGATTGGGAGCATAGCTTATTCCATAGCACAGAGATCCTTTGAGACGCATAAGTCTCTCCAACATGTTCTGTTTGGGTCTAAATGATGTGATACATAAATCAATACCTCCAGCTGCATAATTCCTTTACCTCCCACATAACTAAACATGTGATGAACTCACTCATCCTAAACTGATTCAACTTACAGCACCATTATTTCTCTAATCTCACTATGCACAATCCAGTCATCTCTCATCTTACTGGGCTCTATTAGCTTTCCTAACCTAGCTATGGCAATCAGTTTTTCCTCTCTTACTTCTCCTACATTAACTCAAGTCTTCATTTTCTGTTCTACTTATGGAGCTGTACATATATTTGGTTTGCTAGATTTCCTATGCTTACTTGTAAGGGTGGCCTAATGGTTGAGGTGTTTGCCTTACAAACACAAGGTGCAGGGTTTGAATCTCACAGGGGATAATTGGCTAGGCTTAAAATGTCTTGCAAGGGCAGTTAGCCTAGTACTAACCTATAAACCATTATGTATATATTGTACATTGTTTTGCCACATTATATTGTAACCTGGCCTGAGGCTGTAACTGGTCATTGTTTTATCAGTGGTCTATCCTAGTAAACAAATTTAAATGAATAAAAAAATAAAGGAGAATGTGAGAGTAAATAGTGCATAGGTTGTTAATGTGGATTCTGTTTGACTCTGTTATTTCTAACGAGCTTAATTAAGCTAGTAGGAGTGTAGAGAAAGCAGAAAGAAATGAGTGGGTAAAGGAGATTAAGAAGTAAAACTTTTAGCAGAGTTGCCGAGATGAATAAACCGAAGTGATGCAGAGATTAGAGATAGAAAACTAGTGAGATTGAAGTGATGTGATGGGAACTATGGTACTGGAAGGAAGCGTGTGAAACTAGGTGCTTCCTAAATTCAGTTCTAAACTCTATGCATGAGGAAAGTTCTCTTAGGTAAGTTGGTGGCGATTCCCCAGAATTTAGGGGCTAGTGTGGAGAAAGTACGATTGGTGCATTGTAGTTTAGCTGCAGGTGGGGCAGACTGCAGGTGGATTGTGATGTGTTTCTTATGTTGCATGATGAGATTTTAGGAAAGAGTGCATGCTACAGGTCATAATGAGTCAGAAATACAGTTTTTTTGAGGAAGTGGGCTAGCAGAAGGTTAAAGCTTTGTTTGATAGGCAGCTATCAGGCTTTAGAAAGAGTTATGTAGTGGTGTTTTTGGTGAAACAAGTTTGAAATGAAAGGCATAGTTTACTGGAGATGATTAGTAGAGTGGCTGTCTTTTTCTTTGATGCTATTACAATGATGGGTAGTCTGTACTCAAGTTGGGTACATAGAATTCCTCTGCTTAATGCTGCCCTTGGAGTTATCATAGAGTCTTCTCAACCAGACAATTACGGAGTTAATTTTCTTGCATGTTTTTTTTTTAATGTGGTCCTGGAAATTAAGAATGAAGAAGTCAAGCCAAATTCCAAATTATTTGAATGAGGCGGTTATTCCTATGGAGGAATTGTTTATATCTGTGATTTGAAGTGTCTTAGGTGCTTTGTCAAGCCTTTGATGTCTGCCAAAGAGCAATGATTTTCTTTCAGAGGGGGTTAATAAGAGGTTTTGCTGTAAAAGCCATTCACTGAGTGAATATAGGTCATTTTGGAGTTGAGTTTGTATCCTACAGTATTAATGGCTGGATCTGAAGATAACCATGTCATCTGTATGTAATATGGAACAAGTGCAAAGACAGATTTTTAAGGGCCACCTTTGAGAAATGGTGCTGCAGTCCTAATTTCAATTTAAAGAATCTGTTAACAGGGCAAACGGCTAATTATTTAGTGTAGAAACAAGATCCGGTCCACTGCTGTACATAATTAAAAGATGTATTGTACAGGCAATAAAAATGTAATTGAAAGTTCTGCTTGTTCTCTGACTTTTCCCTGATATGATGAACTGGAGGGGAGCTGCAGTCACAGACAAGTCCTGGAAAATCCAATAGCCAGGAAATGTAAAGGATAATTGTTAGTTAATTTTACATTTAGTGCTTCCAAAGTACTATCCTTGGGATTTAGACAACAGCTATGACCATGTAAACTGCCTATTTTAGGTAGGTGCAGTGTATGTGGTCAAGGAAAATGTGACTCAGAAACATTTTTAGCAGCAATGAAGAAGACCTCATATCAACTATTTTGAATGTCAGTGAATCATGCATAATTACTACCAGTGCTAAACTACACTTTTCAGTAGTAGCACTGGAAGCCCATGCACTGTGTTTGCACTTGAACCCTCCTCATTCACATTTGTATATATCATATGTCCATATCATATTATCGAATGATGAAAAGAGCGAACACTCTTTCATCGATCCGATAATGTCGAAAGGAGAAAATAGAGAAGTCACGGAACATCAATTTTTTTTCCCAGGGTAAAAATCTGTGGGCCGTCTTCGGGTCTTTGCCATTTCTTCCACTATGGTGCGATCTCGGAGTTGGTATATTTAAGTGGGGGGCACAACCCCTACATTGGGGGGGGGGGTGAAGCCCTCCACTTAATTTTATGTTTAAACTTATTATTTATTTATTTATTTTATTTGCGGAGCAGTGAATTTTTTTCCTGGGAAAAAATTTGCTGTTCCGTGTGTTCGCGTTTATGTGATTTAGACATTATCGGTTCGATGAAAGAGCATTCATTGTTTTCATCGTCCGATAACGTGATTATATATATATATATATATATATATATATATATATATATATTATTATTATATATATATATATTATTTATTTAGTTGAAGTTTGTTTGTCAGGATGGTCCACTGGGCCGAAACAGCCCATTTTCAATGGAGTCCTGGGGAGAAAAGCTCCATAGATACAGTATATAAAATATAAAATAATATAAAATACAAAAAAATTGAAAAAAACAGGTTATAATACAAGAAGAGTATATGGAAGAACAAAGGATTTGATGATACAATTTAGAAAATTTAAAGCAAAACTTATATGACTATTAGTAAAAGTTTACAAATATATAGTTACTATCATTGCTAAAACAGATGTTGAGTTTATTACAACAATAGGTAGATATTTACAAGTTAATTACAACAGTAGGTGGATATTTACAAATATATATGTTCCCATAAGAGAACTATGAATAGTGGGGGGGGGGATTAGGTTAAAAAGGTAAGGGAGAGAGGAGTTAAGGGGAGAAGAGTGGAGGAAGTGGGGGTGTAGATAGTTGAGTTAGGCTAGAAGGAGAGAGAGAGGGGTAGGGAATAAGGTAGCTACTGGGGGGTGCTTATGCAGGATGGGAACATGAACATTCCCAGAGAGATGTTAGGTGCAAGTGAAGCAGAGTTTTAAAGGTGGAAGGGCTGCTAGTGATGCGGATGTGAGGTGGAAGGGAGTTCCAGAGGCATGCTAAGGAAAAGGAGAGTAGAAATTTGCCTGCTGGTCGGGCAGGTTTGTGGAGTTCAATCAGATTACGGGTATTGGTTCTTAGAAGTCTATTGGGTTGGTGCATTGTACAGGTTGAGGCAAGGGAGGGGCAGAGAGAGGGTCTGAAGATGAGTTTGTGGACATGAATTAATTGAGTGTAGATAAGATAGTTTGGCAGCTCCAGCCAATTTAGTTTGTGAAGGGAAATACAGTAGTGGGAGGAGGATCGGTTGCCAGTGGTGAATTTGGCGATTTTATTGCAGCAGGAAGAGAGTTTTGTTTTGATAGAAGATTGTAGGTTGGTTATGAGTGGGGCACCATAAAGGAGAGAAGGGATTAGATATGTGGTAGAGAGAGAAAGAACCTGGTAGAGGTAGTGAGGTAGCAATTTTGGCGATAGAACATACCAAGTTTCTGGTGTTTTTTTTTTAATATTTGTTTGTATATGGGTATCAAATTTAAGCTGATCGTCAATGAGGACTCCTAACAGTTTTGCATTAGATACTATTTTAAGAGGTGTATTATTCTGACTGGTGATGGAGAATTAATTTTTGTCAATAATTGTGGTTTTTAGAAGGGGTGAATATCATGAGTTTGGTTTTTGTTGCACTGAGTACCAGGTGGTTGTCTAACATCCATTTTTCAGTGGATGAAAAGGCATCTTGGGTTAATTTTATGAGGGAGGGAGTAGAGTTAGCAGAACAGATAATTGTTGAATCGTCTGCATACTGAATGATTTTTGCATTTGGGACGGTGTGGTAGAAGTCATTTATGAAGATATTGAACTATAGGGAATCTAATATGGATCCCTGGGGTACGCCAGTGGGGGTGTTGAGGAATGGGGAAATTACTTTCTTCCATTTGACTGCTTGTTGTCTATTGGAGAGGTAAATGGTAAACCAGAAGTGGGTGATAGATTTAGATTAAAAAGTTTGGTTAGGAGAAGGTTGTGAGATATGGTATCAAAGGCTTTAGAAAGGTCTAGAGGAAGGGTTGATACAAAATAGCCAGAGTCGCGGACTTTGTTCACAGTATCAAGGAAGGACAGGACTGCTGTATTAGTGCTGTGACCAGGCCTGGAGCCATGTTGTGTGGGGGTTAGTAGGTGGTTGTCAATGAGGTGGGGTAAGAGTTGTAGGTGGATACACTTTTCAAGTAGTTTAGAGATGGGAGATAAGACAGCAATAGGCCTGAAACTGGGAATGTTATTGTTGTTTCCCTTTTGTGGAGGGGAATAATAAAGTCTTTTTTCCAGAGTTGGGGTACATGGCCTTCTTGGATTGATTGGTTTATAAGAATGCACATTGGGAAGGCAGTGACTTCAGCTGCTGTCATTAGGAAGAAGGAAGGAATATTGTCAGGGGGCGTTGGAGCATGGTTTTAAGTTCTGAAGGAGTTTTTTTATAGTTGATACTGGGATGGGTTTCAGAGAGAAAGTTGGGAGGAGGAAGTACTCGAGGAGAAGGAGATAGTGGAAGCTGTAGCTGAGTAAGTCAGGTGATTTGTGAAGGATGATGTTAGTTTGGTTATGGAGTTGATGAAGAAGCCGTTAAATTGGGAGGCTAAATCGATATCAGAGGCATTATGATCGGGGCAAGGGTTTTCCTTTCTACCTGGGTTAAAGAGGGTGGTGATACTATCCCAGAATTTTTTAGGGTTAGTTTTATGGTTATTTTGGAGTGTGGTAAAATAGTAATTATGATCTGAAGTGTTCAGCTTTCTAACTCTGTTGCAAAAGTGTTTTGTATTCATTTAGGGTGGCTAGGGTTTTATTTTTATGGTGACGTTTCAAGGCTTTATCACGGAGGTGCATGACAGCTAAGGTATCTTTGTGTAGCCAGGGGACGGAGTTACTTTTAATTCTTTTTGTTTTCAAAGGGGCTAAGGTGTTTAAAAGGTTTAAAAATGTTGCATTAAAGTAGCTGATGGCATCTTCTAGGGGAAGAATTTTTAGAGGGCTCCAGTTGAATTGTTACAGTAAGTCAGAGAAGGTTTTGGGGTTGAAGTTTTTTAAGGAGCGTGTGGAGATAGTGTATGACACAACTGTAGGGAGGAAGAGTGATGAGTGAAAATGGGAACGTGATCGCTAAGGAAGTTAGGGAGGGTAACACTACTGGAGATAAGATGTGGGTGGGATGCCAGAATCCAGTCAAGGGTACTTCCAGAGGAATAGTCCTTTGATGGTCTGGTTGTGGAGTTGATAAGCTGATGGAAGTTGTACAGGTTTATGTTTAGGGAGTTGGTGGGGGATTGAATAGAGGTATATAAACACACACACACACACACACACACACACACACACACACACACACACACACACACACACACACACACACACACACACACACACACACACATCCCCAAACAAAAAGCATACCTCTCAACCTCAGAGAAGAAATCTGGACAAAGCCATAAATAATGGCAGGACAAAGACCCAAAAATAGGGACAATTTTTAAATATTGGTCTTATAAACTTAGAAAGTTGACAGAACAACAGGTTTTCCATTAGCATGAATTTTCTGAAGGGCTTGAAATCTGAAACTCAAATGCCTGTTATTTTTTGACTTTCATCCTCAATGATTTGCCAACCATTTGCCAGAAAACCCAAAATTTATGAGGAATAAGCCAAAAATATGAGGCAAAAATCTGGACAGTTGAGAGGTATGACACAAAGACATTCTATTAAGAGGACACATACAAACTCACCTGAACATACTCATGGACACACTCATCCATTCGGCCAAACATGCACACGCCTACAATATAGATCCTCTACCTAACCCTCCTACTACAACCACCCATGCAGGCAGACACACACACAAAGTTATCTGACACCAGTTATACCCCTGCAAACATGTACACACACTGCTACACACATGCGCCACCAGTACATCTTTGTCAACCTTCCCTTACCTTACCTGCAAAACAGTCTCTCCCATAGAGTATAATGGGGAGGATAGCACTTGGCCATGTTAATGATCATCGCTGGCTGTGCTAATTTATGTAGCCAAGTCATTCTCTAACTCAATCAGTTGTGTAAATCTCTTCCTGCAAGCATTTCTGGGGGACAGCATATGGTTAATTAGCATTAGCTGCTCTTCTGGAATGCCTGTTATCATGTAGCATGGCTGCTGGGAAGATCCACCATAGTGATTCTACTGACCACGTAAAATCTGTAAGGATGACCTGTCTCAGCATCAGAAAAGATGACAACAAGTGGTTGACTACTTTCTTAATCCCATGGTATGTTAACATGAGATGCACAAAATTAATCTTGCCACCACAGCAGTGATTTTTTTCTAAAATTCAAAAGATGTGATAATGGAGTACATTGAACATTTTGTAAGTGTAGGTCCAGAACTGAGAGTGGTCTGGTTACGCAAACAGACAAGAGTTGTCTGTTGCTTGATAACCATATTGCAAGGTCTGGCCTGGCTGGACAGCGCAGCTAAGAAGAGAATAGGGTTGTCATTTCGCATACAGTTGTATGACACGTAAAATATATTTCTGTTTTTTGTTCTGTTGTACTGTATGCAGCTGGGATCTTTGAATGTTCATCATTGCTATGTGCACCACCTCCTCCTTTTTTAAACTGCTTGTTGGACAACAGTAGAAAGACAGGTTTTTTGACAACTGTAGTTTAGTTTATTTAATTCAGTGGACAGTGCAGTTGGTGCTCAAATGAAAAAGTTAAAGATGGTTTAGCCTCAGTATTCTCTGCCTATTCTAGGTGTAACGTCTTAAAGGACAAATGAATAAGATGAAAAACATGGAAGAAGAGGATTTTTTGGTAAAGATGCTGTCCATTGACATGCACTTATTTTCACAGCACCAAGAGACTGCAGGTACATTTGCTTCCATGCATTCTGTTTTGTCACCAGGTAAGTAGGGAAGCAACACCTGCTCTCTTATGTAGTAAACAACTATACTATGTTTTATATTGTAAAATTCATCCTGCTTTATATAGCAATTGTTACGTCGTTCTTTTAGAAATGTTTATAATTCAGCAACTGCTCCCTTAGCCACCTGCATCAGTTTTTGAAAGATGAAGATTAGGGGATTAAAGAGGGTGTCAATCCACCTTACAATCTCAAGTAACTGTCAAGATGTTATAGCAGCAGCAGCTGTCAAACTATGTGACTACTGTAACATTCTGACAACTATACAAAAACACTGATGAAGTCCAGTGGTTTCAAGTATCACCTCTAACAGTAACCATAAGAGTCACAGTATTTCACTGCATTATACAGTGTAGCTGCTTGTGTCATTATACGTATAAAACGAGAGAGTAAGCTATGCTTCAGAGAGAATAAATATACACCGCAGACTAAACTTTTACAACTTCATAGGCCAAATAAAATAAAAATATTTTAGGTACTTAATTAAAAAAGCTTAAAATAGCAGCCAGGCAGATGCACTAAATGTGCATCAGGAGTTACTGATGTCACTGCCCAAACACATCTTTCCAGAAAAGTAAATATTGTGGGAAAAAATTTCCAGGGAATTGTTATGGCTAGGCTTGCATAGGCCTTAGGGCCAATAGCCTAGTACCAAACTATGAACCTATGTTAATTCACAAAACCTGTAAACTGGAGTACGTGGAAGACACTGCAATGTACAACAGTTGCTTGCTACAGTGTAGAGGATATTGTATAATTGTACAGATTTTGTGGGAAATATTTAACACCACAAGTCTAAATTAGATTCCCTGTGACTGCCTAATGCATTATGCAGAGAACATCACACAACAAACTTTAAGGACAAAATCAATACTTTCCACTCAAGAGTTGGTAGTTACACTGCGACAACTAATGGTACTATGTATTAGATCCATCCTTGATAACCCTAGGTGAATGAGAAAACAGAAATAAAAGCCCTTCCTATGTAAACCCAACCTTATGGATGCTACCTTGAGTATTTGTTGGAGGCAAAATAGATAGGCAGAGTATAACATGCTAAGGGAGTTGCAGCAGGGGTTAGGGGTGGATTAGACCATGGCCTACACATAAGGGACATAAGATGATAGAAAAGTTTAAATGTATGCACTTCTGTTTCAAAGCATTGTTTCAATGGAGGAGCAGAGATAAGTTTGGTACTAAAGTAATGAGTTTGATGCAAATCCTCACTGACGTTCTTGTCTCTTTTCTTCTCTTTTTACTGATTTGCATGGGGTTTAAATTTGAAATGTTTGAAGCTTGAAAATGCAGGCTAAGGGGGTAAACAACTTGGATCTGAATTTTAAAATTGTTTGAGTTTGATGCATTTATATCTTCTCTGACATATTGTTGTATGATTATTTTATTTCTAAAATAATATTATTTGTTTTGGTTGAATTTTAAATAAACTCCGGGAAAAAAACAATAAGCACAAAGACTGAATGGCCATTTCATTTAAGGACAGATAAGTACTAGCAGATGCCTCACTCAGTATGGAACCATTTACAAGCATGGGCATAACCACTAGCATGAGACCACACATTAAGAAGGTAAGGTACCCTTTTCACACTGCAGCCCTAATATATCTGAAGACCCATGCAAAGGTAAGCAAAGTAGGCTATTGAATGTCAAAAATCACTATTCACAAGGTAAACCAAACATACTATGTACAGGAGAATGGTAATGCAGTTTACTAAAAAAAAAAAAAGTATTAATTTTATATATATATATATATATATATATATATATATATATATATATATATATATGGATCTAGGACGTTTGCTCGACTGAGCAAAATGACCGAAATCCAAATGGCCGGGCATACTTACACAAAAGTGCTTTTCACTGAAGAAGCACTTTCGAGCAAGTATGACTGTTGCCGAGGCTGTACTATGGTGCGGGTAAGGGAAATTTCCTTTTTCTCCACTGTAGTGCGGTCTCGGAGGGAGACTATTAAAGTAAGGGGGTGTGGGGGGTGCAGAATGTAATGGTAGTGGGTTTTTTTTGTCACATGCTTTAACAAAAGTGCTTTTTCGATAAAAGCGCTTTCGTTAAAGTGTTTTGTGTTTTATGGATTCGGACGTTTGCTAAGTCGAGCAAACATCCTAGATCCGTATATATTATATACCATTACATGCATATGGTCGAACGGCAATTCAACGACACTACAAAAGCTGAAAGCAGTGACCACAGTTTTGAAATTGTCAAATTTTCAGATGCCAAACCCAGAAATACCAAACGCCGGCCACGCTAATATTCCCCCCCTCTTGATCGATGGTAGTGCTTGTTGTGGTGGTTGTGCAACCGGGAATTCGACATTTCCGTTCGGAGTATGTACCGTATATATATATATATATATATATATATATATATATATATATATATATATATGTTACCGTTAAAAGATAGAACATCCAAAACATCGACAAACGGAGATCCCGGTCCATATCAACGACACATCAATTGTTCGACACATCAAAATATCGACGGTCAGTTCTTCAACACTTCAAAACATCGACGTGCTACCCTGACATTCATTTCACCGATAGTGTACACAGCAAACACCCCAACGTTGATATCCATTAAACAGCTGAAGTACCCCTAACAAACTGACAATACGTGTGTGTAATCATAATATAAACATATACATACAACTAAAGTAAGTCCATCACACGTCACCGCTCATTCAAAACACAGAAGTGTAGCGCATAAGTCACCGCTTATCCAGA